>NW_010411543.1:6422-25617 GCF_000710305.1 Buceros rhinoceros silvestris | reverse complement strand
GCAACATCCGTGAGATTTAAAAAAAAAAAAAAAAAAGAAATTCAAGAGCTGGTAGTAGATATAGGCTCTTCTTAGCAGTGGATACAGGAGAAGGTTTCCTCAGTTTGTACGGCAGAGGTGTGCTGATGTCTGATGTGAGGAAGAAAAAGATGTACTCCTCTCTGAATCGAGGGGTGGGTGAGGGTTACCAGCTCCTAATGGTCTCCTGGTGATTTCTGTTCACAGCTTTTTAACTGATTTCCCCTTCATGGCGAGAAAAGACAGGATAATACACTGAAAGGTAGGGAGGGTGGTTGTATGTGATGAAACATTGCTTTTTTCATTACACACACACAGGGAAGTTGAAATGTTATTTGTGGAGGATGTAGGTGAACTTTGCTCATGATTTTATGAACTTCTTTATTGCACAGTTCTCTTTGTGCAAACAGCACTTGATGCTCTCTTGCCGTTTGTTATTTCCAGCAGATTGAAGTCGTTTGTTTTTTAATGCTGAACTGTGACAGAGCAGCAGGTGTTGGATAAAAAGAATCAAGATCACTTTCAGGTTTTGTGCAAATATTTAGGGGGATTTGTGAAGTACTGTAAAATTCAATTAGATTTGCTTCCTACCTCCTTTTCCCTAGACCATTGATTTGTGATTCTGGAATAATTTGTCATCCTTTTTCCCAAACTGGAGCTGGTAGCTGGACTGATCTAAGGCTGAGGGGTTGGTGTTCACTTTGCAAGCAGCCACGTTGGCTGAAGATGTCACCCTGCAACAGCCGCTAGTTACTAATCCTCTGCTGGGGGGTTCTGCCCTCTCTCAGCAGAGAGAATAGCACGGACTGCTGGTTTCTGCTTCAAAGTTAGCCTGAAAACTCGGCATAACTACGTGATGTTTCTGAAATGAAAGGAGGGAGGGGAGTAGAGAAGAACCTCTGATGGCCGTGGAAGACAAATAGCTCAGGTCAGTAGCGTCTGGAAGAGGACATCTGTCCGCAGCTCAAGGTAGCCTCTGGGTTTACGTAATGAATTATTAACCTTCAGAAATAAATAGCTTCCCATGAAGAGCTATTAAGGTATCGAAAAGGTAGAAAAGATCTCAAATTAATCAATGCAGTGTCATCAGCCAGATTCAAGCCTCTGTATATTCCTGACTAATTGATGCCTGCGTGGATCTCTGCCTGCGACCAGTCGAGCATTGCCGTCACCAATTCCGTGTCCTCCTCTGCGTGTCACTGAGACTGCTTCTCTTCCATCGCTGCCGGTTCAGGAAGGTCTCTCAGTCTTCATCCAGACCTGGACAGTGTCAGGTTCTGAATTGTTCAGTCCTTTCTCTCTGTGCTGCCTGAAAAGCCCCTGATTTGCTCAAAACTCAGGCTGCAGCTACGATAAAGGTCAGTGACATACTCAGTACAGTTTATCTGTTGGAAATGTCAGGATAACTTTTCCATAAACTAATAGGGTAATCCAATATGATCACTGAGCAAGAAAGAAATCTATTTTCAAATGCTTCCACGAGCCAGTACTGTCACGAACGCAGACGCTGGATTTCTGATGGCTGGCGAAATGTGTCTCCGTGCTGTTTGTAGCTGTGTACTTGTAATTCATTCAGCTCTCGGTAATGCTGGCTGCTATAAGCGACTGCGGAAGTTTCATAAATACGCAACTACCCACTAACGGTGCTGATGATGATCACATCCAGTGCAGTGTAATTTCAGTGAAGTACCTGATGATCAGCAGTCAGGAGGAGACTCAGGTAAACGGGCGGTTTCTCCTGATTTCTTGTTACAAAATGCAAAGGCAGAACATTGCTAATCTCATGAAAAGTTTATCGACATTGCGACTCATTTTTTAAC
Source organism: Buceros rhinoceros silvestris (assembly GCF_000710305.1). Classification (NCBI taxonomy): domain Eukaryota; kingdom Metazoa; phylum Chordata; class Aves; order Bucerotiformes; family Bucerotidae; genus Buceros; species Buceros rhinoceros. The sequence goes on along the minus strand of NW_010411543.1, from coordinate 23,779 downwards.
TTGAGCACCATCTAGTGTGCATGATAAAAATCATTTAAGAGATAAACAGAAGACTAGTTCTTGATGGCACTTTGCAGTGGAAGTGCTGGCCTGTTTTCAGCGTCAGAACGAAACAAGTCCCGCTGACTTTCAGTAAAACAAGCTTCAAGTGACACATACATTCTTTTAGTTTGTGCCTCGCTAAAACACTGGCTTGCACTTGAAATAAATGCAAGAAATGAAGCGCACAAACCTTGAGGGTATCTATTGACAAGCAGGTTAAAAATACAAAAATCAAAACCTTTTTATTTTTTTGAAATGCAAATACGTATTTGTGTGTTCATGCAAATGGGAACGGGGAGCCCTGCACGCTGCTGGAAGTTGGCACCGTCTGCTCCACCAAACCGTCAGCTTTCAGCTAAATGTGTCTTGGCAGATGTTCGCTAGATCTTGCCCAGACTCTGCCTGCGGTCAGGGATGAATTTCTTTCCCGTGTGCCTGAGTGGATCGCGTTTAGGAGAAGTTCAGTGTGCTCTCACTTCTCCTGTTAGCGTTGCTTCGTGCAGCATGTGCTGAGGGAGAGTCCCATCCATCGGCACCACTTCTAATGAACCTCACGCTGCTCTTTGCAGTGCACTTTGTAGCCGTGTTGCAGAGTCCCTCTGGCAGTAAATTCTGCCCTCACATCCCGTAGTGTGACAAGATTTAGAGCTGCTGCTGGGGAGCGTTACTCGTTCTCATGCATCCCTCACCAGTCACGGTTCAGCCCCTTGCTACCAGAGTTCACGTGATGAGGGAAAGATCTCCTGCTCCCCTGCGTACTTCTGCCTTCTGAGCAGTTTTAAAAGCAGAGCAGATCAAAACCTACCATTAGAATTGTTAAAAAATTACTTGTTCATCAAGCAAATGATTCTTTTGGGAAGTGGAAGGCAAAGGAAGGGGATATTACCAAGATTTTTTTATTAACTTTGGGCTTGAGAGCCTATTGATTTTTTGCTGCCATTATTTTATGAAACAAGGGCAGCTTGGGCCGACAAGGCAGTATTATTTTAAGCCCTGAAATAAAAGCCAAAGCTGGTAAAAATACAGATGCAGAGAATCAACTTTTTATAGGACTAAGGAAAGAAAAAAGCTTATTTGTGGTATTTCTCAGTTCGAACAAGGTGGGGAGGGTTCTGGGAATGGACATCACTGGTCTCAACAGGCCCATGTGCTCTGGCAAATTTAAGAGCTCCTTGCTCTGATATTGGTTTTCTACATGTCTGAGGTCTAATCTGAAATAATTCAAATCAATAACTGTATTTTTAAATGTTTAATGGCTGTATTTGATAAAGCGTTTGAACTTGACTGTCTGGTAGTTTTATGACAATTATTCCAGCTCAGATTGTAGTATCAATACTGTTGAATGATTCATAATAGAGTAATTCAGTTCTCCTTTTGGAAACGAAAATCTCACTGCAAACCAGATGCTGTGTCTGATCTGAACTTTCACGGGTAAATTGATTACAAAAGCACACACAAATGTGTAATTTGTCAGAAACTTGAAAGCTGACAGGAACTGCTTATTTTCCTTTAAGTGGAAATGTGTTGAAGAGAGCAAGAGTGAAGTGATTTATAAGGACTGTAAAATTATCAGTCTTCAGCCTCACTCCCCCCAACACTTGTCAAAGGACTCGCAGTCTCCTGCATCACTAAGGCGTGATTTCCGTTCCGATCTTGCCGAAGTTCAGGCAGAGTTGTTGCATTCTGCTGTGGAACATAGAAAATGCCACGAGCGTAGGGGTTAAGGGCGTTGCTTCTAGCACGACTGGATCTGGTTTGCTTACCAGAAGCTCACGCAGCAAAGGTGATTTGGTGGTGCAGTCGTTTAGAAAACTCTGCTTCGGTGGTTCTCCGTTTCTTTGTGTAGTTTCTAGGACATTCAGCACTTAATTCCTAGGTGTTTCAATAGTCCTTGCAGTGTCAGCTATTGAAGTATCTGCGTGGAAAAGAACCGCTTTTCCTCGGTGGAAATGCCGCTTTCTTTACTGGCAATACAGGACTTCAGTATCTCACAGGGGATTTGGGTTTGTCAGTTGGAATATCATTCGAGAGCTTTGCCGTTCTGCCTTTTCATCAAAACTGTAATTTTCGATGGGATTGTTAACTGGAGTTTCTCTTTGCAAGCAGAGATAGGTGTTCTTTCAATGGCGTGGTTTTAAAAGCACTTAGATTTGGCTTAACTCCTTTCTTCTTCAGGGGTAGTTTTGTAATAGTCTACTGAGAACATTCATTGGTCCCCACCCCCTCCAAGAGGTTCTTTAAAAGACAAAATCTAATGGATGGGTGAAGCAGCTTGGGCCATCATATCGTGTGGGATGAGAAGGAGGCATCTGACAGTCTGAAGCCAGGCAGAGCTCACAGTCTGCGGAGCCACTTCCAGTGCTGGGATGAGGATCTGCGTTTGAGTGCTTGCGACAGTCCCGTACGAAACGGGAGCCATCAGTTCTGAATGGCGATGAATGAAGAGCAGGGCTGCTGGCCTGACGCCGGTGATTGGGGAAGTCGGACCACAGCACCGCAAGCTTCCTACCAGCACAGCTGAAATGACTTTGAGAGGGGTAGAACCCTGTCAAAATGTGGTCATTTGGCTGTCATGTCATTCTGTGGAAAAAGTAGGAGCTAGTTCTAGTCCCTGACCAAGTCTCTGTGCTACTGGTATTAATCCCTGCGAAAGGTAAGGAAGAGGCTGAGCTCACTGAATTCCCATCTTACCAGGTGTTTATTATTTGTTGATACCTCACGAAGGAAGACAGACCGCCTGACTGAACAAGTGGGTTATCTGCATTTGTGGCTACCGTATATGTATTTAAAGTCCAGGGACATAAAGTCTTCCAGTGTTGGTGTTTTGTTTTGGTTTTGGATTATAAGAGAATATTCTTTGTGCCAGTCTGAAGGCCATATGCCTGCGGGCTCCCATTTCCTCACCCTATAATTAACTCCTGAGAGCAGCTCCCAAGAATACTTAAAATCTTGTTGATTTTATAAACACAAAACAGCCAGCCTTAGGAGTACTGCTTAGTTTAACAGACGGGGTTTATATAATGGCTCTGAACAGGGAAATTAAGACCAAATGAGAAGCAGCCTAACATTTGGCGGTGGTTACAGTGAAGAGCATCCTTTATGGAAAATTCTAACTGCTATTTTTTTCATATAGGTCTGTTGCATATTGTGCTTTCAGGAGTAATTTCAGGACAGACTATGTTAATCCCTTCCCTGTTTGTGTCTGGTCATTAAAGTGACTGGTATTTTTTTTAGTCTGAATGTGTTACTCCTGAAAGTAACCACCTTAGCTATCAGATCCTCACAGGATCTTCCCTGCCTGCAAGCCTAGCAGGGGATTTCAGACTGATACAGCCTCATCTAGAGATCTCCGTGCATGATTTAAGATGATTCTTCTTTAGCAGGCACAAGCGTAGCCTGAGATGGCCTAAGCAGTGTGGTTTAGAAAGTGTATTTACTCTCCTCAATACTTGCTGCTGAATCATCACAATTTAAAACTCAGCGTATGAAAGTGATCTGACCTTACTGCCTGTTCTTCTAAATATTTTGGATTAATAGCTGTGATTCAGTATCTGCTGCATCAACAGCTGAGTTGTTCCTGCAGCAGGAGCCACCCCGCAGCAGAGGTGATGCAGCAGTGACTGCTTGGCTTGAACTTCACATGCTGTGCCACAGGCGTTAAGGGTGGTTTCTGGTCTGGAGTGAAGAACAGGAGAGAGATGTTGGAAAGAATGACCTGCCGGATGAAGAGACAGCCCAAAGAGGCAGCTGCTTTGGTTTGCTTGTATTTGGAGTTTGAATGGTCGTTTAATGCCCATCTAAGAGTCTGCCCCAAACTGTTCCCAACCAGCACAGCTCACATGAAGGGTGTAGGCAAAACTCTTGGTGATTGCCGTGGGGTCAGGGGTGTGTGCTTCCTCATATCTGTAAGGAACAAGAGGATAAAAGGAATCCCTTGGGAATGGGGCTTCATAGAACCCACAGTAATGTATCCAGACTCAAGGAATTCTACTAAGAATGCTTCCCCTTACAAGGCTACTGCAGGGCAATATGAAAAAGAATTATCATGATTAGATCGAATACTTTTTTGGCCGTTGGCTCCCTTCCCGTGGGATGTTCCACAGCTCTTTGCTCTTCTCTAGCCCGCCTGGGCTGCTCGCGCCAGCTGACTGGTGTCTGTATCTGTAGACAAAGTACCCACAATTGCTTGATGAGTTGAAGTCCATAGCTGAGCGTTGTTGATACGGCAAATTCGAACTGACAGGGCAGGTGGGGTATGGGACAAGCTCTTGTGACATTCCTTAGTAAATGGAAAGCAGTCACCTGAAGTTACTTCTGCATGTAATGACAAAAATTATTAGGGATTTCACCAAGACAAAGAGAGACTGAGACTACATCATGCCGTTTCCCCTGCTCTGTTCAGAAGACAATAATGGGGACACACTGTGGAGAGACAAGCTTGATGTAATAATCACCAAAGATTGGTTGTAGAATATAATATTTGAGTACTTGAGCATGTGGGAAATTTAAAAACATTTCTTACTTTTTACAGAGGAGTTCCTATTTTTCAGGACCAGTAGGGTTGGAGTAGCGATGCGTCCGTGCATGGCGGTGGAGCAGCTGCTCACCCCATGGCCCATCTGTCAGTGACACATCTGTGCAGTCCAAAGAGCTGCCTCTGGGGAGGAGCTGCTCTGCCTTCCGGCTAAAGCTGACTTTGGCAGCCACTCAGGAGTTCTGTGTTAATTTTGACTGTGCCTTTACACCGGAATGTGCTGAATTCCAGTAGAATTGTGCTGGTGTCATGTAAGGGAGAGCAGCATCTGCTTCCCACTGGCTTTCAAACAGGGTTTTCACTGAAGGCATCACGTTGTGTATATCGCAGGCTGTCTCGTGCAGGTATAACAATCCTGGTGTGGAATTACCATTGCGTACAATGAAGTGAAAGACTTCAATGAACTTCTTCCAGTGTTTTCTGGGAATTAACTTTAAGGTCACATGGATCCCAAACTAAATAAGAAATTCTATAATAAAATGAAATGGCCTGCAATGGCCACCGTCAAGCTGAGCAGCTGTGGAGGCCAGTGGCCAAGTGTGCCTCAGGTAGGTCACTGACGATGGCCAGTCTGGCCCTTGCTGGGCACGATGCTGAGAAGGACATCAATCAGCACTGTGGTAAGATCTCCAGAGCTGGTGACAGACGTTTTCTGGGTGTGCTGTGGGGATACGTGGTTCATAATGGGGTTTCCAGTAACACTGGTAGCCCTTCCTGCCCTGGCCCCTTCTTTAGCAGAAAGCTTTTAAAACTCAGAGGCACTTCCAGTGACTTTCAGAGTTTTGGCCTGGCTGTTCCCACAGCAATTCCCGTTCCTCGTAGAACCTGTGGGCTGCTAATGGAAATGGGCAGCGCTTTACGCCTGCTTTATGTCCTGGCCAGTAACAAATCACTCTCCAAAGTCCACTATAAACCAGTCGAGAAGAGGTTGTTGCTTCAGCAAAACATTCTGTAATGCTGACAACTTCGTTCCTCTCTCTGGGGTGGAAAAAAATGGCCTTTCCAGTGCGTAACTCCACCAGAGCTGGGATCTTTACTACACTGGAGACCCACGCTGTAGCACATTAAATAGCCGACTTCTTTATTTATGAAGAACAGCTAATCAAACTGCTGTAAAAAAAAAGTCATTAGAATGGACTTACACTTCTAAAAAAACTCGCCAGGGTCAGTAAAAATCATTCTTTTTTCTTTTTTTTCCCCAAAAGTCTTCAGCTCTCTGTAACATGAGGAAAAATGAGAGGCATATTCTCAAGCTTCTCCACTCTCTCTATTCACTTCAAAAAGTTTGTTAAATTTTTCATAAAATCCCTGAACTCTGGGAACATGTGCATCAAAAATTTACTCACTGTAGTAATCAAGATATAAGAATTGACAGTCTGCTGATCATTTGCTTCCTGCATGGTTGTTTTGAATATATTTAAGAAGAGATGTGGGTAAGTAGGGTAAAAGAAGCAATGAAAAGCCTTCCTCCTTTTTACCGTTTTTGTTTTTTTTTTTTACTAAGCATCTGCAAAACGAATACCGATGGAAAGTGCTATTTTCTGTGGCTGACGTCAAAGATTTGAATTAATGATTTGCTAATCCATTATGAGAACTAGTGAGACCAATGTTCAAGCACATTTCAAATGCAGTAGACAGAAGTAGAAATCACGGTAGATGGCAAGCCGAGACACAACTGGCTTTGAATGCAAACCTGCAGCTTAGGCAGCCGTTTTGTTTGGCTGATAAGAAGACATTTCATTCAAAAATTCAGCTGCAGTGCATCATGGGAATCGTGGTTGTCTTTGCTTAGATTATAAGAGTGGGCTCTCAGGCTCCACCGAATTGTTCCTGAAGCTCTGGCCGCAGGTCTCCGTGGTGTGCCTGGCTTCTGTCATGATGCAGAAGATGGTGTTGCACCACTGAAAATGTAGTGCAGCCTGGGAGGTAAATCCACGGGTAAGACTAGTAATATAAAATATTAGCACGACAGTTCCTCCGGAGCTCCCAGTGGGCAATGTTTCTGAAGTGAAATATTTTGTTTTCTTCTAAAATCATTTTTTCTGTTAAGTTCTATTTTGGGGATGTGGGCATGGTGGTGAGGAACTGAAATATTTCCTTAAAAAATGCTGATAGCTCTTTTTCATTGTTTTTCATGTTAGCATTTTTCTAGGAAAAGTCCTTTTTTTTTTTTTCTACCAGCTTGTTTAGTCGGGTGCTCAGTATTCCTGATTAATAATGAAGCTGTGTGACGTGTTGTATTATGAATGTACATGACTGTTGTAGTTCTTTGACTCAACAAATGAACCTTTAAAAGTGCCTTACACTTGAAACAAAAACTTTAATGTCCGTATGTATCTCAGCCACGGACCCAGAATTCATTCCTGCAAATATTCGTATGAACAAAATGTCAAACATGGATGCTTTAAAAAAGAAACAAAAAAAGGTGGTGAAACCGTCAAAGCACATTTCTAATTAGAAGCCAGTTTAATGTCTTTGGTGATGTTAATGCTACTCGCACAGCTGCACTGGCAACTCTCAGAAAAATATTTATTTTTTTAAATGGTGACTAGTCTGCAGTTGTTGCAGGGATCTGACTTGGAAGTTGTAGTTAATGCTGGCAAAAAGGATACAACTCCATTTAAACTGGAGTTGTGAACGTGAACACCAGGTTCAGATGCAGATGCTGGACGGTTGCCTCGGTGCTTTCTTCCCTGTGGGAAAGAAACCTGGTAGTGAGCTGGAAAGGAGCTGTGGTTCAGGCCACCACGCTGAATGTCCCCTGGAAAATATTTGGGTTTTGCTGAGTAAGGTGCGTAAATTAGATAACATGGCAGCTGCGCAGCTGTAATAGGCATAAATGGTGAATACCTACCTCATAAGATATATGACAAGTATTTCTCAGGGAATCTGTGGTCTGATTCATATTCCTAGAAGGATTTTTTTAATATTGCCAAAAAGCAACAAATTGCTAATTAATAGAATGAAAAATTGTTAGGAAATACTTCAATCAATGTAATGTCTCACTGGTATTTGATGAGGAAGGCCAGGACAGTCAGCGGGGGGGTGGCCCACTGAACTGAAACCTGTAAACTTAAATATTGGTGTCTTATCCCAGCAGCATTCCCAGCTCTGAACTGGTAGTCTCCTTAGGTCATGCTGGTTTTATCCTGGTTAGTCTATGGGGAAAGGACTTTTTCTTACTTTCTCTGGTATCATGTGAGCTGTAAATAATAACAAATGTGTGAAGTGAACACTGTGAGTAGCTCATCTGGCTCTACCCACAGTCTTCTGTAAAGGAAATGTCACAATGGCACCTAGAAGGAGAAAGCTGGAAATATGTGCCAGTGGAAAGAAAAAACCTGAAACCTAAAGCCGAGCTCTAAAGACTGTAGAATAGCAATAGCTGATTTAGTAACACATGCAACAGCCACTAGTTCCAGATTAAAGAGGGAAGGTTATTTGTTGGGTGTCAGGATGATCAATGGATTGGTGCTACATTACATCAACACAGCTGTTTTTCTCGGTATGTTGCAGCACTGAATCAACATGCTGCATGTTCCTGAGCGCAGTCCTGAAGAGAAAAAGGGTTGTTAGGCAGTAGCAAGAACCGATATTTTTCATCATCCATGACACCTCCAATTATTATTATGAATAGGCGACCTCTAAACATACTCTCAAAAGCTGGCTTCTACCCTGTACTTTGAGAGAGATGTTGAAAAGCTCTCCTGATGCCTGTTCCAGCTGAGGAATTGTCTGTTGTCTTGGCACATGCAAATTGCCTGAGGGTTGCCTCAGCATATTCTTATTGAAAGGCTGTAAGCTGTAAAGTCAACAGCAAACAGATTGTGTTGAAGGGAGATCATGCCAGAGGATCAGCGAAAAACAGTTTGGAAAGGACCTTACAGACTGGAAAGGGCATCTGGTCCAATCTCCAGTCAGAGCTAGGCCAAATGAGAAAAGGTTTCTTGGGTGATTGTCTCATCAGGTTCACACAGGAACTTGCTTTTGGAATAGGGCGATCATCTGCTATTTGATTGTTTTCACAGGCACTCTGAGTAGAGTCTGGATGTTTAAGGTGTGTCTAGACAAGAGGAACTGAGCTTTGTCCAGAGCATGTTGCAGATACTCTGATTTGCTTCTAGGAATGATTCCTCCATGAGGAGGAGGGACTGTTGGAGGGAAGATCAAGAGGATCTTGCTTTGACCCACAATAATAGCTGACAAGAAACTGAGAGTATTGAGATAGACTGATACCGCTGGATACCGATTTCGTCGGCAGCCTGTGCCGATTCCTGGCTATAAACCCCTGCAGTCATTGAGATCAAGGGAAACATTGCTGTGCAGATGTCCAACAGTGAGTAGAAGAAGGAGGACCCAAGGTGAAACTCTTCCTTGTTGGTGCTGACGCTGGATCTGGTTGCAGTGGGTGTCTTGCTTCCTCCACGCAAGACTAAGCCAACCTGCTCAAGTGGTAGCTGGGGTGGGTCTTGGGTTCATGTGGGGGTGGGTGTAAAGCTTCTCCAACCAAAGCTTATCCCTCGCTTGGTCCACTTAGTAAATTGAGCTTAGCAGTGCCACGTTGCCTGGTGTGCCTTTTCCCTGTGACACTGGCATACCTCTGAATCTCAGGATGCCGGGGAGCCCAGATATCGCTGGCTCACACGCAGTCAGGCTCGGGAGCTGGAAAGTGCTGTTTGGCCCTAGATCTAGCTTCTCAGATTCCAAGACCATGTCTTCGTACGGAGTCTTGCCTTTGCCACAAACAGTGGTCCTTCTCCAGCCTTACTCTGTGGAGCAGTAGCTCCCAGTGCAGCTTTTTGGCAGCTGTAGAACATGGCCAGGCTGGTGCAGGGTGCTCACAGACGAGCAGACGTGGAGTAGCTGAAAACTACTTCTGCATGCAGCGCAAGCACACATCTGCACCCCGGCCACAGATGCAGACTGATGGCAAAGATGGAATTTTAGCAGAAGTTGAACAAAATTCAACACTCTGAGGATTGTGTTGCAGATAAAAGTCTTTATTATTTCTGGCTTTTGGGACTTGTGTTCATAGCAGTAGGTCAAGAAGGCAAAGCAAGTGTAAGAGGCTTCCAAACCAGATTGCTAGCTAGACAGAAATACATTCCGTTATGGTTTTGGATTTATACAGCAAAAGTGAAGCACCTGTCTGTCACCTCGTGACAGTCTGATTCACAGCGAGTGGTAGAAAACTACCTCGTGCCAGATACGTTGAGTGAATTTTAATTTTTCACAGTTATGCCCGGCTACAGAGAAGAAATTCTTAGCACACTCAGAATAATAACCCATTCCACGAGGAAAACATCTGTGGACAGATGTTTGGTGGAGAACTTTCATAAATACGAGATTAAATTAAATATCACGGCGCTTTGCTTTAGCCCAGAAGGAAGGAGCTAATTGCACACACAAATGAAGGGCTTACGGAACTCCGCTGTGGCTCTGAACATGTGCAGGGTATGAAATGAGCCATAAAAACTCAGTGGGCTTTAACTGGGATTTCTGAACAGCTTCTCCCTTTAAAGCCTTTTGTAGCAATATGGCATAGCCTTTCCTTCTGGAATTTTTAAATCTGGCAGCCTATCAGGGAACTAATTTGGCAACAGCCCCTGAAGGTAGCAATGATCATTAAAAAAAAAAAACCCAAATAACCTAGCAGAGTTAAATTATTTTACCAAGACAGTTTGAAGAAGAGCAGCCCCTAGAAGTTTGAAGTTCTTCTTCCCACCCCTAGCCGTGGTTTACTTGTGTAGATCCGGAATAAGCAGGTGCAGTTCACTCTATTTCTCCTACTGCTGCTGTTTTTCTGGTAATGCTCTCAGCCACACGACTGTTGCCTGCTCTAAGATAGCTTAGAACTTTAATTTAATTGTGAACCTTGGCCAGCGTCACCACTGATGCTGTTCGACATTACTCCATTGACTTTGTGGTGTTGACTATCGCTACAGGAGGAGATGACACGTGATTTCTAATGTTTATGAAAGCAAGAAGAGTTCAGCCATGTGGAAATTGAAGCGTATGAGAGTTTTGATGTAATACCAGGATAATCAATGCGAACAGGACTGAACTGCTGCTTTAGGAGAATGCTGTGAAACCAGAGCTGGATCATCTACTAATACCAATAAAAATACACTCCCAGGTTATTTTCTCGTGATTCGAAGAAGATAAGCTGTAACATGATAAATGCTTGCTAAGAGAAACTGGTCTTGCTATTCAGCTGGTTTTTCAAGATTAGGTAATAATGCAAACAACAGACTCGGGCCCTATGTCTCACAATCTGCTCTTCGTTAGGTTCTTCTTGCATTGTTCATTCTGCACTGGATGCAAAGAGAAGCAAATTTGGATTAAGAAATTTGCTTTGATTCTAGATTGTGATAATCAAGTAATGGAAAATTGATTTTATTTTCTTTTCTGGTAACCAAGACAGAATTTACACTATGAGAAGCCAGTTTCTGACCTTAGTATTTGAGCATCAGTCTGGAGTGGTCCCATGACTCCAAAGCCCTGCTCCTCTTATTTTCTGCCAGTGCTCCATCTGTTCACCTCTGCTCTCGCTTTATTATTCATACTCCAGTGCCTCTTTTGATAAATGTCCTGCGCTCAGACCAGCCTCTTGTTTTGTATGTCAAGCATGTAAACTGCATTATTGAATGTGCTTCTCAAAACCTATTTCGTATACCTTGGTTTTCATCTCATAATTCTATTTCATAAATGAAATTCTGAATTCGTTGAAGATAATTGCAGAACTCCCATTGGCTTCCTGAGAGACAGATTTCATTTTCTCTGTCTGGATGTGTCAAAGAAAAACGGAAAAGTATTTGGGGCAGGGACAACTGGCTAGCTTTCCAGTACCTCTGGTGGCACACTGGCCTGATTTTGAATTTTTCAGTGCTTTTCCACTCCTGGGAAATGAAAGTTGAGTCCCTCTGAGATTGGGACTTCAGAGGTAACAATATTTACACTCTTTTTCAGCCTACCTACTATCAGCAATTGAGCTAAAGTCTCTGTATCAAGAATTGAGTCGTGCGGGATGTCCTCCGTAATGGGCAGGTGGAGAGAAGCGGTCTAAGGAGACAGGTCTACATCTCTACGATACGTATCACGCTCTGGATGTGCTGCTGCCTCTCTCTAGTGACTACAGTGGTGTTTGTGCTGACTAGACTCCAAGTCCGGGCAACTCAGATTTCATCTGAAACCTCAGCGTTCCAGAAAATCAAACAGAGCAGTAGCTGAATACATACAAAATTAAGTGAAGCCCATTCAAAATTCGGAGGCGTCTTGAGTTGCCCAAAGTTCTACCTGCTGGAGAGAGGCTATAAATGTTAAGCAAGGATTCCCTCGTGCTCCTCTGTCTTTCTCCTGTTCTTTGAACATTTGTTGTCACAATATATTTGAGTTATAAAGTGCTACAGTAATTCTTGATGCACCTTCCACATATGCAAGAAAGCTACAGCTTACATAAGATTTCTCAAACGTGTAAAACAAAACCCAAACAACTTTTTCCATTTCTCACAGCTATCTTTAGATAACATCAGGCCAAGTGATTCATGTTTACAACTCAACTGAAATGTGTGAAATGAAGTTATAACCAAGATCCTGGATGTAAAAATGCAACAATAACTTCAGAACTAGGCTCAACGTATCTTAATATTTATTGCCTAACCATTTGAAATTAATCCTGGGAAAAATTTAGATGCAAAATGCCATTCCTACTGGTTTTGGTTAGTCATTGCAGAGGTTTCACATGTGTGTTTACAGAATATATATATATTAAAAAAATCTATGGGATGGCAGCCAGAACATTTTGTAATGTTGGGGCCCTATTATGTTGCTGCTATTCCTCTTTCTTCTCCCAATATTGCTGACTTAGAAGGAGTTGTGGAGATCTCTACTACCTTGGAGTGTTGGGAAGAGCAAGTGTTAAGGTGTGTAAAATACAGCTAATTTCTATTCCCCTTCTTCCAGTATTGACAGTAAAAGGGTGACCCTAATTAACACAGGAAGTTAGAGAAGGGCCTGCCTGGCACCAATCAATAAGATTAATTTTGTGCACATAAATCCCAGTGGAAGTTTTTGAATGTCAAATTGTCCTCTTAATTAAAATGCGTTTGGTTATGAGAGAGAGATGGGGTGACAGTGACCCAAGTGACTTCTCTTGGTTTCAGTGTCACCACATGCATTGCATAGTTGCACTGCATAAGGAAATGAAATTATAAAAATATAAGCATCATAGATGATGCTTATGAAAGCACATCATCTGGGGGGCTTGGGCTTGCTCTTAGGATTTTTTCTTCATCTTCTTCTTTGTATGTGTCTGGATGTGGGGAAGGACAGAGAGACAATCTTTTCTTTCCTGCCCTGGGAACCCTCTGAAGCAGTAAGCACCGGTTTGGGGCTGCGGTAAGGCTGCCTCCCACAGACCCTGTCATGGCGTTGTGGGCTCTGGAAAGGACGCTGATGCCGAGCATTACAAAATTCACCCTCACGTTCCAGAGATTCTGCCTGCAGAGCTGCCGGCGGAGGTGCTGGGGTGACTTTGTCTCCCGAGTCTGTTTGGTCTCTAAATTAGCAAAATGAGTTGAAGCTCCAATTTGATTCACGTAGTTACTGATCCTATGAGAGATGCTGTAACTGGTTTTGAGTTAGAGGAGCTGGTGAGCAGGGACAGCTCATGTCTTGCACTTTCATGGCACAGCTGATTCCTCGCCGCGTTTTCTCTTGAGTACTTTGGGCAATACAGAAAGTGAGCAAAGCTGTTCCCAGTCACACGAGCGTTAATGACGAGAGTGGTTTTTCCTCCCTCAACCATACCAACAAAGCCCAGGTAGACTTGACTCCAAACCACACTGAGGGCTGTGAACACCAAGAACATGGTCTCTGCTTTGTTCTGGTTTTGCTACTCCTCCTTGAATTAGTTTGTTTAGTTGATGAATTGGAAAGAAAAACTCACCTTTTTTTTTTCAGACAACAGTGCTTTGCAAACAAAAATATTTATATTTTATACTTATTTTTTTTTAAAAAAGTTATGGATAGCTTGAAATCTTCACGGATTGTACCTGTAGAAACCTATGGCACTGTTGTGATCACCTGCTACTGCTGGAGCATGCAGTACCACATGTTTAGGTGGTGAGCTGGGTTGTCTGGTACATTCCTCCTCCTGTGCTAATGGCCAGAGTGGAGTTGGGTCAGGGTTCAGTTGATTTGATCACATGTATTTTATGAAGAGAGGGCAAAGAGAAGCTTATTTTCCCCTTGGAGCTATAGGGAGTGAGGGGTTTTTTATCCTGAGTTCTTTAGTCTTGTGACATAGTTTCTGTTGTGACGTTTATGCCTCCCCTGGCGTCCTGTTTCAGAGCTCTGTCTGCAAGAGGCAATAAAAGAAGAGGTCATCGCAGAGAGCTCTGTCTCAGCTGAGTATCTCCAGAGAAGGAGAGAAACCCGGGGCTGTGAGTGAATGTGGCTGGGCCCTTGGGCAGTCTCAGACATCTCTACCTGCCTGCTGCCAAGGTGCAGCCAGCTCCTGTGAGAGTACAGGACACACAGCTGCGTTCAGCTGCACTTTCACCAGAGCTGTCTCAGAGTGAAAGGCGGCTTCTTGTTCCTGTGTGTGGGTTTGGGCTGTGGGTTTGGAGCCCGTGCTCTCCAAACGCAGTGACCGAGCACTTACGCATCCTGTCTCGCTTTGCTACATCCTGAGCCCTTCCTGTCCAAGCAGATGCTCTGAGTACTTTGTTGGTTTATATTAGGCTTTTGCTTGAGAAAACAAACAGGATTATTGGACTGTGCCTTGGCTGTACATAACCGCTGATTAGGGTTTGTTTCAGTATTACAGCTCTTTAATTAAATTTTTAATAAAAGCCCAAACAATTCACGTAGCAGGTGTTTGCTGAGGCTAGTCACAGGCTGAGGACACCACGGCTTCAACAGGCAATTTTGCATCCCTTTTATTTGCTCCCTGCTGGTTTGTTTTGCTTTGTTTTCTATAGGTGGCCAAGAGAGAAATAACTGTGTGTTTTCTTCCTCGTTTATTTGTTTGTGGAGGGGTTGTACACCCTTGTGATCATTCCAGGACTTCCTCGGTGAGTCCCTCCTCGGATCATGGTGGTGAAAGTAGTATAATGTGCTTTTCTAACTGCTGGCTCTCTGATTGCTTGTTGTAGTCTATTTTCTGTTTTCTGCTGTTCATTCCACCCATAACTCCATTGATTTTTCCAGCTTCCCTTTCTAAATTAGACTTCGGCTAATGCAGACTTCTCAAGCCTCCTTTTTTCTGCCCTGCGAGACGCCGAGCACTAATCAGTGTAAGAGACTTGACAGGTTCTTATTTCTTTTAAGTGCTCCTTCCTACCAGAGCGTCACACAAAAGCCATTAGACAAAATGACATATTTTTTATCTCCTTTTTGGGGGAGGGAGAAACAAGAGTGAGGCATGGACAAGTATCTGGAATTCCCAGAACACAAAGTGGTCCCTAGGCCACAAGACTTTTGCTGGCGTTTGTCTCTGTGGGTTTGCACCCTACTGAGCACTCCCAGTTTGGGATCCTTCGTGAGGAGCTCTGGAGCTTCACCTCGATTCTTCTAAGGCCTTCAGCTGGTCTGGACCTCTGTGTGAGCTTCCTGGCCTTGTATATCACAGCAGACTCGAGGGTGCCTCTGCATTTGCTTTCCCTTTGTTTATTAAATGGTTCATTTCTGTTGCCCCGACATCAGTTTCAGAAAGCTCAGTGCTGCTCCTGCAGTTTCCCTAAATATTTATATATTTAGTTGTGCCACAGTGACTCTGTTGATACCAGCAGATTCCAGATCACCTATCTCAGCATTTAAGCTGCCAAATACTGGTAGATGGTAGGCAAGAAAATATTAAAGCACAGTATTGTAACGGTCCTTCTGATACTGACAGTATATAACCATTTACTGAAAAGCCTTATCGTCCTCTAACAGTGTCTTCACGTATCAGTGAGAGCTGAAGATGCTTGTCTCAAAGATGGGGGTGACTTTTAGGACCAAGGTCTTCATGCAGATATATTTACTTTATTTTTCAAAAAGAAAAAAAAATTAAATAGCCACTGATGAGACTCCAGAAGCACCATATACTGAAGGTTTGGTCTACACACAGGTTTTTTCCTGGCACAAGCTGATGTTAATAAAACTCTTTTATCTCAGCTTTTGAAATGACTTTTTTTTCCACTTTAAGTCCTGAATATATGAAAAACTCTCAGTCCTCCAAAATTCCAGTTAATTCCACTCTAAACGAGCTGAATATCTTCAGTACTATAAATAAAAAAGAATATTATAGGGGTGGGAGTGAAATAACCTCAATTATACAAATACACTCCAAACATCTTATTTTCCGACAAAAAGTATTTTCTTCAGTCCTGTCTTTACTTAGTGGGCTGCATGCAGACAGAAGGGCTCATTATAAATACATTTTCTGCACATCAAGGTTCTGCCTGAACTGCCTGTTCCGCATTCAGGGAGACTTTAAAAGCCGAGATTGCCCAAACTGTGACCTTGATGTGATACTTTGACAACAGCAGTTTTTTAACAGAACTGTCCACGGATTTTATTTTGTCTTTTTTTAAAGAATAATTGAGACCTTTGGCTTTTGACTCTGTTTTGAACAAGATAATTTGCATTCCTCTCTCTTCTCCCTGGATTTACGCCTCACAGAGGTCTTGCCTAATAGACACCCAATATTGTCCTCATGGTGTAGGTGTGAGAGTGGCACTTCCAGCAGTTGACAAGGCTGGGTAGTGTTTAGCTGGTCCCCAGATGAAGGCAGGAGATGAAGCGGGCTCTTCTGATCTCTCAATACGTTTGTATTCTTGCTCATAAGGACCTTCTTTCCAAGGGATGCTGGCCTGTGAGACACAGTTTAGCATGTTTGGATGTTCAGTACGACACTAGACATTCAAATCTTGGTATTACGTATCACCATCCTGAGAGCAAATCAGCCAAAGGAGAACTCTAGCGTAGGCTGGTCTGGTTGTTGTTTAATTTGTTTTTTCTCTTTCAAATGCATCTTTCCATCATGTGTCCTCACGCTGCACCTTGTGAGCCGGTAACTCACCCACACACCTTTGCGCCCCAGTTCCTCCGTTGCTCCATCTGGCACTATTCCTGAAATAAAAATTGGTAACGTCTAACACAAACGAGAAGGGGAAAATACATTGGGGTGGAGACGGGCTGTTGGATGTAAATGGTGTCATGAACGTTCAGCCTCTGATGTCGGATTGGTGTGCCATATGGGAAAAGCAGCAGAGCAACAGAACTGCTACTCCTAATTGTATAATGTAAGTGTCACGCTGGTTCAAAATTCGAGGATTACACGCTGCCAGAAGAAAGTCTCTTCTGTAGACTCACGCTTTTTTGGCAACAGGGTCTGAAGGAAGAAGCATTTGCTGCCTGTGATCTCATCACTCTATTTCTTAAACAGCAGGGAGATGGACAGAAAAAAGGCGTTTTTGCAGCCTCTGCCAAGGGACAAGGTAATTTCTTGCTGTCAGCTCTGAAAAACTTCCAAGATACAAAACATTTCAAATATACGCATATCAAAATATTAAGTTTAGATAAGTTAACAAATATTGACTGGATGTTTACGTGTTAATAACGGTATAAAGCAGATCCGTGGAAAATTCACAGATGGGTGACCAGCTGACTTTTTGTGGTTGCAGCAACATAAAAAAAGCTTTAGAAATTATTCACTGAACATTTAGCAAATGGTTAGAAATTATTGCTAAGAAGAGCTCATAGGTGTTATTTTTATATTACTACTATCATTCCT
>NW_010411543.1:4443-6333 GCF_000710305.1 Buceros rhinoceros silvestris | reverse complement strand
TCCTGCTGGAAGCAATAAGAAATACTATGAGGGCCAATAGTAAAGGCTATCACTGTCCAAAGATCTTGTGATCCAAAAAGCACACGGAAGAGTGTGTTAGCAAGGAAACAGTCTTCACTGCGCAGCAGAGAACTGAGGTTTGTGGGAGTGGTGTAAGGAAAACCTTTGGCAAAGCTGATCACCTGTTAGGTGAGGTCTTGGCGAACTTCAGAACTGCTTCTTGTAGAGGGATCACGCGTGAAAAGCCAGGTGGGGGTTCGCCGTGATTCATATTGACTCTGAACAGCTGGGAAGTTATTCCCAATCAGCTTAATACCTTCTGCAGTGGTTGTTTCAGAAATAGTGACAAATCATCGGGATTTGTTCAGGAACTTGTATTTTAATGAGACTGCAGATCAAAGCATTAGGAGATGTTATTTTAAAAGGCCATTTCATGCAGTTATGCATACTAAAATTACCCACAAAAACACTTTACAGAAAAACTCAGAATTTCGAGTGACTTAAATGGTATTTTTTCTTTATATATGAATGGGTAAGGAAACTCCTATAGGACCTTTTTATTTATTACCTAATATGGCTTGATTTAAAGCCAGCAAAGCATGTAAGTCAGATTTCTGATTTGACCAAGTGGCAGAGAACACACATGTGATGTGTTTAGAATTGGCAAAGGCTCATCTTGGTGAAGAGTGCTGTAAATTACTTTTGATTAAAAAAATCAGCAGAGGAAGTGAAAAATCATTACTACCAGAACAAGAACAATAAAATATTAATGTTCTGTGTAAAGATTGATGGGTAGTTGAGAAGTTGATTTGTAAAAGTCACCGGTACCACGGGGCATGAGTTTATTAAGAGTATGAGATAGGCAGTGTAAAAAATGAGCTCGCACTTTAATCAACGGAAATGGAAAATAAACAGCTCAATATCTGGAGGCTTCTTTCGATGGAATTCTAGTCTGAGGGCAATTGCCTCTGCAAAACCCCCCAAAGACTTTGACAGCTTGAAAACTAACCTCTCCCAACCCTGATTTGTCTGAGGAGCTGAAGACAGATAATAATGGGGAGAGAGGCAGATGGGGAAAGCTTGACACTTTGCCTTCTTTCTGATACTTCAAATATAGAAAGTAATGGATGGAAAATCTACGTGGTTTCTTGTTCCCCTTCTTTTCCTGCAGGAATTTTCATTTTCCTATACCTATGTGTATTATATGCAGTACCTTACACCAATAAATCCTCACCTCCGGAGTGGGGTGAGCTGTGGCTCATGCAAACACAGGAGAATTAGGGCCCTCGGTTTGGGATCCGTTGGTGGTTAGGGCCACACCTTCTCCTCCGTTTCTACACGGGCACCCTGTAAACTGCACTGCCTGACTGCGGTCCTGACCGCCCCTGTGTTGCACACACTGGTAACAGCCTCTTCTGCTCAGGGAAGGAGTGGAATGCCCAGCAGCTTCACTGGGAACAACTGGCTGAAAGTTAGCCATCAGCTGACCAGAGCAGGAAGTCCAGGCGTCTCACTGGCCTAAAAAACCTTCTGTTTTGAGAGAGGAGCCACACAGATAAGAAAGCGCAGAGATGCTGGCGGCAGCACGTATTTCTGTGTACTGTTTCCCCTGTTGATGTAGAATAGGAAACTTTCTTGATGAAAGTCCATGTGCAAAATTATACTCTTGGAAGGTGCCAAACCGGCAGTCTTCATACCCCTGGCAGAGGTAACGTGTTTCTTACTCTATCCAGCCAGCAAGCCTATATTTAACTCTGGTCTAAAAGCACTGAAATATGGTTAAGGAAGATATTTTATCCTCTTGCTCATTTATGGTTTACTGGAAGATGCTGAGCTCTTCTGGGAGCTGGTGGGAGTCTTTAGCTCCCACTAAAATTTGGTATAAACATT
>NW_010411543.1:2564-4369 GCF_000710305.1 Buceros rhinoceros silvestris | reverse complement strand
GACTAAAAGTTGTGATAAACATTTCACAGAAATGCCTGCCGTTTTGTGGAGACAAACAGTCCTTCACCTCCTGAGGATTTATGAAACGCTTGAAGATGATCAAGTACATTGATGTAACTATCAAACAGAGGCTTCCAGGTATCTAATTGTTTAGTTTGCTTCCCTCCCAGTAAGCCTATTACTGTGCCTTTCTTTGTGTGGTTCATCTGGAAAGAAGTAGGGCTAAATCTAGAAAAGACTTCCCATCCCTGATAGGGGAAAAAAAAAATCACTTAGCCTTGGAAGAGCCTCAAATTCAGAAGCCAGTTCCCTCTTTGGCCCGAGAACAAGTGGAAATGATCACTCTTCCCTAACAACATGACATGACATCTCTGCCTGTCTGTATGCGGCTACTACGTATGTACGATTACGTACGTCTGCTGCAGTTCATACGTCAGTACTGTTTACAGTTCTTGTTAGTGGGGTTTTATGGGTTTATACTGAGGAGTATTTGTTATTGTAGTTTATCCCCCAAGAGTCCTTATATTCAGTATACATCAAGCTTTTACAGATTCTGGATTATATGCTTCTCTTTCTAAAAGCTAAATATTTTAAAAATGTAAATGTGTGGTAAATGTCTCAGGTTGAAGAAGAATAATGTATTAATCGTGCTTATTAGATAGTGAGTCAACAGCAATGAGACCTGCGGAGAACGGGTACAGTGTTTTCCTAGACCAGGGATGCCCTTATGGGCTCGAGACGGTAGAAATGCAAGGAACAAATTAGTGGTGTCAGCTTTCCAGAAATTAGTTCTGTCTGTGTGTAGTAAATGAAACTTTGGTACCATGGAGAAAACAACTGCCACGTGAGTATAAAGTTTTCAAACCTTTTAAAGAGTTGGGAAAATGTATAAGGAGTTAATCTGGGTCAATATGGTGTTTTGTGTAATAAAAATATGAACACATAATACTGTTTTGTTGCCTGTAACAGTAGTTGTATGGCAGAGATCATCGCATTGCTGTTGTAAACATGACTGTCTGAAGATCCAGGAGATACAAAGCTTTTAGGGAAGGTGATGCCTCTTCCTGGACCTGTACACCAGGTGAACGGGCCACAAAAATACGTAAGCACCCAGACTGTTCTGGTTCTACACTGGTACATCACCAGATTAAATAAAACAATGTGAATTGCGTGTGGGATTAACAATTTCTTCTTCACAGCCTTGCTCACCAGATTACAGCTGCAACACAATGTGACTTGCTTGATGGTTCCTCATAATTCAGCTCCCACCGTGCGTGGGTCCAGCCACAATTCTTACTGGGATTTTGCGTCCAATTTATGGTATTAATAACATTGAACTGACAGATGTTAAATGATCTTCTCATGAAAGCAGCTAAGTCAAACTGGGTTTTGCCTACTTTTAACTGTTCTTCCCTAAGAAATCCCCCGTCTGTAGAGCCTCGCTTCAGCTTTGCTGCAGTATCACTTGTGCCTCTCTATCCCCTCCACAGCAATCAGAGATCTGACTAAATTTTTATGTCTCTTTTTATTGATGTAGGAGGGGTAGGTAAGAAAGAAAAAGAGGGAACGTAGTACATCATTGTCTGTTCTTTTAAACAAATGGTGTCACCTTGGTATGACCTCTTCTGGAGGGAACTTCTGGAACTTGTGGAGGGAAGTTCACTTGGGCTCTGACTATGTTTATAATTCAGGACACAGGAGTGGAACAGTAGATCAAAACAGATGGTGCTGAGGATCCTCAACTCTCATATTTGGGTGCTACCAGCGTTGGGTGTCATGGGCTACTCCCCTCCTGTGATCAGCTA
>NW_010411543.1:992-2439 GCF_000710305.1 Buceros rhinoceros silvestris | reverse complement strand
TCCTGCTGACATGACATTTTGCCTGTCTCTCATCTTGCCCGGGTGTGCTCTGCCTCCGATGTGCCACTAGAAGCCATGGCACGCCAGCACGGCCTCCACCGCTGCCCCCAGGAAAATTATGTGCTAGGGTCACAGGTATGTGACATGGGCCCCAGGCAAGAGGTGTGCCTGGCACACCTGGCAGTTTAGCAAGGTGACTACTCAGGTTTAGAGGAGGGGGAGGAATGTGGACAGAAGGAACTGAGAGAAGGACCCCACATTTATTCTGAGGACAGGAAATCACCAGCTTGAGTGTGAGACTTTGAAGAGTAAGTAGAGTTTATCTCTGCTGCTCTAATAAAAGCTGTGCTCTCTTCCTATAAACTTCACTTCTCATTCAAAGGAAGAACATCTTTTATGGGATACCGTAAAACTGTCATGTATTGTAGGTCAGCCTGAGGATTTATTTTTAATGACCTATTCTCAAAGTCCCTGGGTTTTTTTGAAACCTGGCTGCTGAAGCAGTCAGCCTTCTGCAAGTTTGGCAGTCCTATCTGTGGTGTACTCCTCTCAGCTGAGGAGGGAAATCGCTGCCCACTCGGGAAGTGCAGGGTGGTGTTACAGGACAGTGTAGGAAATCCCCTGCAGCATGTTGTATGGCAAGTTAAAGTCCATTGGTGGTAATTCTTGCTGAAGGAACAGCTACAGAGCGCTTGGAATCCAGAACAGCCCTTCCAACGCACCACGCACTGAGACCGTTTATAGCCTGTGATGCTGGGCAGGGAGAAAGAGTGCGGTGGTGGAATTCTTAACATTTAAGATTGAGAGGTCTGGCTAAGAAGCAGCTCTTACTTAAGGACCGCTCCTTACAGCTAAAAGCTGGCTGTGACTGTTTCCACCTCCCTGCTTCTGAGCTAAGCTACTTCTGGGTGTGCCACTCCTATAGGCTCCCCCAAGAGACATCTCTCCATAGCATCATATTCTTTACTGTTTGATTTCTTAGAAACGTGGCGGTTAGCAAGGGGTTCTCCTCTCCCAGGGATGGATAGCTGGCTTTGTTAACATTGGAATCATTGTTCTTCCTCACCTCTCTCATTTTTTTCTGAAACAGCAGAGAGGTTGGGTCTCTGCAAGCACTTGGAAGAGAACTAGACAATAAAGGGAAAGGTGCTGTCCTAGTGTCCACAGTTAGTAAAGCTTCTGTCTGGGCTGTCCAAAATTGCACCTGCATTATTTCACATTTGGAGTCCTCAGATTCTCCAACTGGTGCCTTCTGAGATGGCAAAATTTGAGTCAGGTTGACTCAGATATGAGGTGGGTACTGTACACGTGCACACGTACCCCCCCTTTACGCAGGCACGCGCTGCTGAGTGCTGCAAACATACAGTGCTTTCAGGAAGGAGCAGTTTCAGAAATGATGCGGCCAGACATCTAGAACATTAATTCAATTTCTTTTCAGACATCAGCA
>NW_010411543.1:0-868 GCF_000710305.1 Buceros rhinoceros silvestris | reverse complement strand
AGGAATTAAAAAGGCTGGAAGGATCTCAGGAAAGGATCTCATGGAGGAGACAGGGATCCCTTCAGGAGCACACTATTGTCCAAGGAGACAGCTGGACACTACAGAAGTCCTGGCACAGCTGCTGTTCCCTGGACATCAGCAATAATGGATGTCTTGCTCTGAAAGCCAAAGAAAGTGGTGTCAGGAAGGACGATAGCACAAAATGTGAGCCCATGTGTCTGTGTGATTAATGGAACAGCCCCTTCCTGAAAACAAAGGGCGTTTAGGAGACCTTTCCAGAGCCTGCGGAATGTGCCCGGTTTAGCATTGCACAGAGGTGCAGGAAGGCTGAGAATTCACGTTGCTGTTGATGTTACCTGGGAAGTATCAATAGAAAATGCTGGGTGATTGAACAGGAGATGTGATCCATGCACTGTTTCCACGAACAGATCTAAAAGCCCCAAAGTCCAGCCTTGTCAAATTCTTTGTAGAGGAATGGGAGGGGTGAAAAAATTGGTGGTAAACTATGTGATAAAAATTTCTGTATACAGTATGAATCACTCGATTTTCAGTTAACTGATTTAATTACACAGAGTAAGAAAAAATAACTTGCCTGGTCATGCACGAGGAGGCAGATGAGTGATTTTGCAAATAGTCCATATCTTAGATGATATTTATAAATTAACTGTAGTCTGAAGCCAGAGACCCCGTCCTACAAACCCAATTATCCAACATGACATTTGACAACAGCTTGCCCTAAAAACTGTTCCCACTTACAAATACGGGAAATTCTTGATCTCATTTAACCCGATCTTTGTTCAATGACAGAGATACTTTCCCCAAAGACTTCCATGGGAATGAAGTGCCTAGGGTTTTTTGCCGCCCGCCC
>NW_010411542.1:1027-1376 GCF_000710305.1 Buceros rhinoceros silvestris | reverse complement strand
TGGCGTTGCCAGTCCGTGGAGTGTAAGCACTCAAGCCACGCTCGGCGCTAATTAATTATCCTCTTCCATTAACTTTGTCTCTATCTGCGCAGTGACACAGCGGGGGCAGCTCCCGCCGCCGCGGCCACCCGAACGTCCTCCCTGGTGGCGTTGCCAGTCCGTGGAGTGTAAGCACTCAAGCCACGCTCGGCGCTAATTAATTATCCTCTTCCATTAACTTTGTCTCTATCTGCGCAGTGACACAGCGGGGGCAGCTCCCGCCGCCGCGGCCACCCGAACGTCCTCCCTGGGGTGATTTTTGTTCCTTTGCCACCCAAGTGTTAGAAAAATGCTTCACCCCCACCGTGAC
>NW_010411542.1:466-700 GCF_000710305.1 Buceros rhinoceros silvestris | reverse complement strand
CTCTCCCCACTGGATAACCCATCCTGGGGGCAGTGGTGTGCGCACTCACCTCTTTGCTCGCACTCCAGTGTTTTCTCCTGTGCCTGTTCCCCCTCCCACATGTCCCCGGTTCGTGCTCACCCACTGTTTGTCTTTCCGTGCCAGCTGCACGCTGTCCCACTCGCCCTCTGGCCTTGGGCTCAGCTCCTGCCTGATTTCAGCCTCCCAGGAGCCGGCCAGCCTCCTCCAGCACTG
>NW_010411542.1:0-339 GCF_000710305.1 Buceros rhinoceros silvestris | reverse complement strand
TCCAAGGAGCCGTCCAGCCTCCTCCAGCACTGGCAGCTGGTCCCAGCCCAAAGCCCAGTCCCCCAGGGTGGTGGAGGCCAGGGTCAGATGTGCCCCGTGGCTTCTGGATGCTCACTCCCTGGTATCCACCATGGCACAGAGGTGCCCGCACTCACCAGTCCCTCCTGGGAGCAGCCACTGGGCTTTGAGGTGGGCTCAGACAGTGGCAAAGCCCCCACGAGACCCCTCACTCCTTAGGGTGCCCACCCTGCCCTATCTGCCCACTGACCATGGACTGGTTCCCCCTCATCAGGTCAGTGCCCGCCTGCCTCGCACCTCACCCCAGCCCTGCCAGCTGGG
>NW_010411541.1:0-1365 GCF_000710305.1 Buceros rhinoceros silvestris | reverse complement strand
CTCCGCCTGGTCCGGCTGCGTGTAGGGCCCGAAGACAGCCCCGAGCCTGGAAATAAAAAAAAGAGATCAGGGCAAATCTCAGCTGGGGGATGTACTCAGCCACGCTCATTCCTATGTCGGCCCCCTCCCCGGCTCCTGTACCCCGTAAGGACTGTGCCCGGCAGCAGCAGGACCCAACTCACCCTCTGGAGAAGAAAAAGAAGTTCATCAGCCGCGTGATGACGGAGGACAGCAAACCCCCATCCTTGAGGACCTTGCGCAGAAGGAGAAAAGGAGACGGCACCCCTGGGTATTGTGGAGACGGGTAGATCCTGCCTCCTGGGAGGGCTTGTCCCCCCGGCTCCCCGTCTTAGGGCAGTTCCCAGCTCAGCCCCAACCCTCGAGAAGCCCCTGCTGCTCCCCGCCACCTCTACCGGTGCCCGCCAGCAGCTCGGGTGCCTTTACCAAGGCGGGAGAAGCAGTGGATACCCCAGCCAGGTAAACCCCGAGCTCACGGGGTCAGAGTCGTGCTCGTGGGGCGATGCGGGGTGGCTGGAGGTAGAGCTCACCTTCTGGATGAAGCGGGGGTAGTGTGTCTCGGGGAAGATCCCTGGAAGGGTGTCAGAGAACACAGTCGTAACGCTACAAGGGTTTTGCTCCCCATGTCCCGCTCTCTCCCCACCTTCACGGTGCCATGAAAGGTGGCACCAGCAACCTGAGTGCTGATGCTACCCATTGATTACAGCACTTTAACTGCAATTTGCTTGGGGGTTTGGGTGCCGTGGATCCCCAGCCCTCCCAGTCCACCCAGTTTGCACTGGGCAAACCTTACCTCCATTGGATAAACAGAGGCTGTTGATCAAGATGCTTCCAGTTCTGTTGTGCTCATACCTGGGGGGCAGAAGAGGAGGTGGTGGAACACAACCTGACCTTCTGCAGGCACCACGCAGTGACCAGCCAGCAGGTCAGGTTAATGGTGGCAGATCATCTCTGCTCCCCTCTTGTCCCTAGAGTGCAGGAGAGCAGTTAAACATCCTACAGCCAGGAACTGGGGGATGGTTCCCACCATGGCCGTGCCCCGAGACCTCCCAGCCTTCGTTACAGCTGTAGGCCCCGGGGAAAGGGGCTTCTGCGCCACCTCCCTCCACTCAGCTGCTGGAAATCGTCTCGACGGGGACGACAAAGAGCAGCCAGAGCAACAGGGGTTGCAGTGACCTGTGCAGCAGCTCCTGCGCAACCGTGTCGCCGTAGTCGTGGGACAGGAGGTTAATCCTCTGGCGGTGGAGGCCGAGGTGACGCACCAGCCCCTCGACGATGCTGGCTTGCTCGAAGATGGAGTAGCGGTGGGGCCGCTGCGAGGCAAGGCGGGAGAGGAGCCGCAGTGAG
>NW_010411540.1:25132-31296 GCF_000710305.1 Buceros rhinoceros silvestris | reverse complement strand
ATATATATATAATCTCAAATTAATGCCAGTGCCAAGGTAGAGCTGAGTCCAACGCGGCACTCACTTCTCCACCGGATTCTCTGTTGCTTCGTTCTTTCTGACAGCAATGGGAAAGCTTTTCTCTCACATGGCTCTTCCATCCAACTTCAGCGTCATATCTTAGAGGTCGAATGAACATACAGTTGCACCTACCTACTGCCATTTGGGAAGGGGAACAGGGGGTCTGCGTGGGGGATCTGGAACCAGAATCTGTACAGGACATGGAGGGTGGGGGGGAGGGACAAAAAGCCTGTCCATTGCAGCCAGAAGGGAAAACGCAAACAGCAAACAAAGGAACAAATCAAGCATTTGAGCCACCTCTACAATGTACCTCCTCAAGCCCATGATCAGAAACCCACCCACTTTCTTTTTCTTTCTTAAAACAAAATGACAGAAGCCAGCCCTGTCACTGGTTTTGGGTTGGGTTTTTTTGGCTTTTTTTTTCTTAAAACACAGGAAACAAAATGAACAATGTGTGGGGAAAAGCAGAAAAGCATTTTCTTTTTTGCCTGCCAAACTTTAGAGAGAAGCAAACAAGTGAAAATAATAATAAAATACCAGATCTAACAAAATAAAAACAGAAAACAGCAACACCAACGAAAAACTCCATGAGGACATCTCAGCGGACTTTCCAACAATGCGGTTTTAATCTTCCAGCTGCCTTACATCCAGGCTTACAACTGAGGCTGAACTGCTTACGTACACGCAGCAAAAGGCCTTCTGAAAATGCTGTGATACATGTGTGTATAATTTTTTCTTCCTTCTTCTTTTATTTATTTTTTTTAACAAAAAGAAAAATTTAAAACATTGCAATGTGATTGTCCACTAAACCATCCATGCTGTGTTTGTGGCCCAGGACTGAGGCACCGCTACTGCAGAAGCGTCAGGAAAGCCATCAGGTCTGAGACAGCATGTCTCCTCTAGTGGATTTCAGGATGTTACTTGGTTTTCACGGAGCATCTGAGAGTTCACGATGGTGGATCCAAGGGAAGACCGACCAGGGAGAAGGGAGGTGGGGGGAGCTCTGGCAGTTGTTCTTCCCAGGTATTTGCTGGAGTGAGATTTCACTGAATTTCCGATGAGGATGTTTAAGACAACTGGGCAGAACTGCTGAGGAGAAAAGGGGAGCTCCTTTTTTGTAAGGGAGGAGTAAGAGACGCCTCTTGTTGTGTTCATGTATGCCAAATAAGAGCTTCTCACATCTTGTCTTTGGAAACTTTCCGCGTTAACTGGACATCTCCACTCTCCATTTGGGAGAACTGTGTACAGACGGAAGCGAAAGGGTCAGATGCAGAGAACGGAGATCCATTTCCCATGAGCTCAAGTGATGTATGATATAATTGTGAATCTGCAAATAGGACTCTCTCTCTCTCTCTCCTTTTTGGTCTTAAAAGACCTTTTTGGTCTTTGGTCTCTTTTTTCCTGCTACTCCTCTTCCCATTGTCTCTTCCTTCTCTCACTCTGCTCTTCCCATCATTCAGGTTATAGATCTCAGAAGAGATAAATGAACAGCCTGGAGAGGTGGGTGAACATCATCAGGGGAAGCAAAGCATTTTGTCTGAGAGGGCAGTGGGTCCTTGCAGGGCAACAGTGGCTGAGGGGAAGGTGAGGAGGAAAGACCCAGGGTGTAACTAAACGGAGTCTGAACAGGCGATGACTGAATGGCCATATGCAGGAGTGAGGGTACCACTGACAAACATACAAGCAAAGGGACACAGGGCAAAGCAAAACGGCCTCCCCGAAACAAACCCAACTCAACATGCTCTTAATTCAGGGATAGTACCAGCAGTCCTTTCTTGCATGATAGCTGAATGTTATCAGTCCTCATTAGTCAATTAAAACCATCCTCTGCATCTAAAAAAACTCACCAGGAGAAGGAGAGAACCTGTTGAAACTGTGCCTATTGCACAGAAATGAAGGCTTTAATTTCCAGGTCATGCCATTTACACAGCTGGAAAGAAACAGTATTTTTCTCAGTCAAAAGTTATCCAACAAACAAATAATTCTTCTGCAATACAAGTGCATAGCCAGCCATTCTCCTTCTAGCCCTGCTTCCCCTCCTTGTTACACCTTGTGTGATGAAGTTATTTATTAACAGTGCCCAAAGAAATGAAGTTTCTGGGGGGCATTTGGGAGTAGGGTAGATTTGGGTTTCTTTCATTCTTGCTCAATGACCTAGCTTATGCTTTCTTGGGTCTACAAATTCCCCAAACACACCAGTGCCAGCTGCCAAGCCAGTGTGTTGCCACTGAAGTGCCATCCCTGGTAACTGAAGTTTTGCCATTTCACTCTCCATTACATCTGACTGGAGAAAATATTTATTTATTCATGTTGAAAATGCCTTTTGAGGAAACTTCCTTTTTAAGTAGATTGGTTTATTTCTTTTTTTCTGGCAAGGTTTTCAAATAGAGTGGTTTTGAAAAGCCTTTGAAACCATTTGACTGTGCAAGTGCCTAATAGGTAAGGAGGCTGATGAATTACTATTGGAGTGAAGAAGGAAATTAAAAACAGCTCTTGGAAAGCTAAATGAATGCTGAAAGCAGAAAATCAATAACTGAAAAGAGAAAGACCTATTTAAAAAATAGGGAATTTTTCAAAATATTAACAATTTTGAGAAAAAAACAGCTTCTTAAGAGATCAATGCTTTAGAAAAAGGGCAATTGTTTCATTAAAACAGCTTTGATGCAAACGTTCTTCCTCAGTGTTGAGTGCAATGGGGAAGATGTTTCATGTGAATACAGATACCTGGAGTGACCCAGGTAAACTAAAGGGCACAGAGGCTGGAGTGGCCCTGTGGCATGGAGAGCAGTACGACAGCTCCTGTGAGCATGTACAGTCTTGTGTGGTCTGTGAGTGGTCACAGGGTGTATTCTTTTACTGATACGGTTTTGAAAGAGGTACAGCAGTAAGATTTAAAGAAATGGAAATAATTTTGCTCCTTCATGGATTCTCAAAGCTTTCCTTTGTTTCTGCAGATAGATAGCATGAAAATAGTTCTGCCTTGATGAAGTATTCTCCGACGGTGTTTGTTTACAAGCTGTATATGAGCCTGCAAGTTTGTGTGTGGTGATGGTGGCAGAGGGTTATGATTACTTTTGTTTAAAACAGAAGAGTGTTAACCTTGGATCTTTAGGCCAGTTCTGTGATTTTTCACTCACTATAGCATAGGGTCTCTAAGGCCTGTGTGGCTGTGAAGCATTCTAAAAACTATAGGAGGAAGTCTCTAAGCAGCAGATGATCATAAAACATTCATCTCAAACTGGATCCCCAAAGACACCATTTGTCCAAACTCCACTTTTCTCATCTTTTCCTCAAACAGAGGAAAAACTCCTTGTGATATTGTGAATTTCTCTCCACACTACTCGCAGAACTGGGAGGAGCCTTGAAGGTGGCTCACAGTCCCACCGTAATTTCTGTTGGCTCAGAGTCATCTTTAGAGGAGGGTTGACTCAAAATATATCCCAATCCAAATTTGCAGTGGTTAGTGTCTCCATCTATCCTCAGCCAAAGCACATTTCCGTCTAGTTTGAGTTACTGCATTTTGGGAAATCTTTGAAATATCTTTCTGAATAGAGATCCAAGCTTTTTCACTCGTGTGGTTTTCTAGGTGGAGGAGTAGTTAATTAGAAATCTGTTAGCTTTGATCCCAGCATTAAGGGGCTTGACCCCATCCCTCAGATCCGCTCTGGTGAAGCGCCTAAGCATGTGCTTGGAGCATGTGACTAATCCCCTTAAATTTGGTAGACTATTCATACACTTAAGATTACAAATGTGCTTTCCTGGATGATGTTCAGCTTCCTGCAGAATTCAGCCCCCGCTCTTCTTTTCCTACCCCCCTCCTTGTAGATAAAGTGACACTCTTGTCCTAGTCTGACATACCGGCACGTGTTTGGTCTCCCTTTCCATGAGGTGGTAATGCAGGGTCTGTAGGCTGGCAGGCTCTTTTCTGCTTGTGGCCTTTCATGTGGCACTGCTGGGTCAAAACGTCTCTGCGCTCCAGAGACCACAGAGGAACTTGACTGCAGTGAACACAGATGTCATAAAATGCCAGTCCTAGGGACGCAGGATGAATTGGCTCAGCCCACTGCAATCTGCAGGCTGAGATCTTTTGTATAGTGACTATCAGTTGTGGTACAGTGAAGTCATCCTGTAACTGCAGTGAGTTAGCTACAGGGGGTTCTGCTCCCCATCCCTGCTGGGAACACTGTATACATGGAAGGGCTACATGGCAGGAGTCCATGTGCTCTGTATCTTATGTACTGTACAGGATACTTCTTCTTCAAACTAAAGCTGTTTGCGTGTTAAAATTCCTCATATTGGCCACCTGTATATATGTATCATCTCTCCCTCTTTGTGAAGACACAGAGATCTTCTTGGATCTAGATAGTACAGTCCCTCTAGTTATATTTCTCATTGGGCTTTTTGTTTCTTTCTTCCTACCCCAGGGACAGTCACAAGTGGATCACTAACCACCAGTGACCAGAACAATTTCTTTGAAATGTTGCTTTTGCAAAATTGCCATTACTTTTTAAAATGTTATTCCAGCTGCAGTAACAAATGAAGGAAAAACCCCCGAAACCTCAGAGTCCTCTAAACAGAGGATCCTCATCCTCCCAGGGTAGAATCGTGAGAGTGCAGGTATTCTGCTTTCCGGTAGATGCGAGTCATTTGGGACCACTTTTAGAGCTGGTGTGTTAGCCATGCGGTTCATTGGATGGTGAGCAAAACTACGTCGCTGAGGGAGAGGATTGATATGCAGGGGGTATCTCAGATTCCCAAATATTCCTGGAAGACTGTGTCTCCATGGCTGTCCATTTACCTACCATGCAGAGCCTCTGCATCAGGCTCATCCCTGGAGCCCCACTGACAAGCAGAGCTCAGAAGAAAATCACTGTAATCTGTCCTTAATTCTTGAGTGCCAAGCTAACTGCCAGCAGTGAAATGGAGAGGAAATAATATGTTACCAAGTATAGCTTAAATAAAGTCATACATTAATCGGGCTCTTTCTCCTGTGTGTCTCTACATAGGCCTAGAAGGGCTATAGGAATGCTCAGGCACAATCACACAAACCAACACTGCATTTCCTCGCCCCCAGGTTTTGCACTCTTTCATGGCCCATACTGCTGTGTTCATCCAGCCGGCAAGGGAAGACTCAAGGTGAAAAACTGAGACAGCTCTGAACGATTCCAGGCACCACTGAGAGACATAAAGTAAAAAGTGTGCATGAAGCACAAACGGCATGTAAAGATTAGTGACGGATGATTTCTAAGGTCAGGAACCGAGCTTCAAATAAGCCTGAGGTTTGATTGCAAGCTCTAGGACAGATCCATAAGATCTTGATTCTGCCAGTCTAAGCTGAAACCTCATAAAAACAGGGCTTAACTCAAAACTTACAGCCCTACTGTTTCTGGTTACAACCAGGAATATAATGCATCTATTCCTCAGTCTTTTGAAGTCCATAGAAAGCTTCCCCTTGGCTCTGGTGAGTTTTGGATCAGATGCCTTAGAAACTATTTTAGCGCTGTCTTGGTGAACACTGAAAATTAAATGTGTGCTTACATACTCGCATCTGATCTTTGGCTTTAGAAAGAAACACTCATCAGATGTTACCTTTCCCCCTCCCTGATCTAGGGTTTCCATTCTGTCTGCCCCACTAATACCCCAATCCCGCAGCCTTCTTCAGAGCCGTAGTTAGAAGTTGCAGCATTTTTTAAAACAAATGACATAGTGTTAGACCAGGGGGCTCTGGCAAGCTCTGTGTTGACATCACTGGGAGAACTGGAGCCTGATACAATGCTGTCAGTTTAATCACAGTAAGCCTTGCACGTGTTTAGGATTTAACTTGGACAAAGAGACTAGATGACTGCCTCAATATAGGGCACAAGAGGGAAATGAAATGCTGGTGACCTCTAGTAAAGTGGTGAGAATCATAGATCAATTGTCCTTCCTTGCTCAGGGAAGACTTGCTATGAAAATGATGGAGGCTCAGATGGGTTATCTCCAGGGGAAGGTGGGGGATTGAAAAAAAAGGAAACCTAACAGCAGTTGCTATAGCTCAAAATTGATGGGCATTGGTAAGATTATATGAGGATGATCCAATGTCGCACGCCACATCAGCAGCAGGA
>NW_010411540.1:21080-25058 GCF_000710305.1 Buceros rhinoceros silvestris | reverse complement strand
AGCAGGAATTGTCATTCCCTTCTAGGACCCACATTTTTATATTTTTCCTTCACTGATTAACACTCCTGCAGAGTGGCAGAAAGCAACTTCAAAAGTTTTATTGTGTCGGGAATATACACACGGGCACCCTCACTCTCCTCCTTCCTTACACACACACACATGCCCATCCCACATGATGTGGGTGCTAGTACCCTGTAAATACATGTACTACAGAGAGAGAAATTACATGACAAAATGCAGCATAGTAATTTGTTTTCTATTACACTTAACTCAGGAGGTGCAATGCAAGTCAGACGCCATCTGTGTCTGGATTAGGTTGTGCATGCAGATTGTGTGGGAACTGTCTGCTGAGGAGACATGGGACAGCACAATACAACTGGTACGAAATGGGTATTCACCATCAAAATGCATTTGGGTATTTAAGAAAGAGTTGCCAGTGTTCTGATCCCAGAGATGCAGGGAAAGGAAGCAGCTGAGACAAAAATATGTGTTTCTTTCTGCCTATTTTGCCTGTGGGCAGATGCATCCAGCAAAAAGGGAGCCAGGGAACAGCTCAGGGAAGAAACATCCTGAAACACTGCAGCAAGACTCTCCAGAGCTGACCATCAGTGCTCTTCAATACAGGGTTTCTACAGAGGTACTTCTGATCCTGTCAGTCCTGAGCTAGCCATCCTACCTCTGAAAACACTGTCATGTCCACAAGTCCCTACTACCTTCTAGTGCCACCGACACTGGTACTAACCACCCATGTGCAATACATATGGGTGTGACTTTCTGACTGCATACGGCTAAGGGAAGAATCCTGGGGTCCCATCTGAAGGACAGCCTTGGTACTCACAAGATTGTTTCTCGCAACCTGCTGTTGCAAGGTGCTTCTCTACCACAGATGGCATCAGTCACAAGAGAAAAAATTGCACCATATCTCCTCCAAATCAGAAAAGTTTATGATTCCCTATTGTAAAAATTCTGCTGTGACGAGAAGCAGCACCATGGCAGGATACAACCTGAGTCTTGTTTCTGTCCTCTGTAGAGGGCTTGTGCGGGCTGTCAGCAGCACAAAGACTGCAGTTAATGCTGCTTAGCACAGCAGAGAGCTTCCCATCCCCGTGGTTCTGAGCCCTACCCGTGGCAGCAGGGCACAGGAAAATCTCTGTAAAGGCAATTCTTTCAAGTGGCCTTGTTATTTTGCCAGCTGGTCAGAAATACCCAAAGGGTAACAGCAGTTCTGTGGTAGGTGAGATGAAGAGTCAAGTCTTCAAAAGGCTGTGTGACCTGTGGGTTTTGCCCCAGTTTCAGAGTGATGTAGGCAACAAGGAGCATGAACCAGATATGGTGCAGTCTCCTGGAGAGACTCAGTATTCCATTCCTCCTTAGATGGCGAACAGGAGTAAAACACTACATGTCTTAGATACCAATGTGTTTTTTTTTAAAAAAAAACCATATATGCTCCTAATTTGCTTAAGCTCTTGTGACATTTTATCTCAAAAATAGTTTTAATCTAACTGTAGAGCATAAGGCTGTATTTTTTTGTGAAGGGTTATTCATTAACAATATAGATCATAAGAAAAAGGTTCAAGTAATCAGAGCAATAAAACAAAAGTGCAGCCTTAGATTATTCAGTTAGAGTGTACTGAATTATTTATAACTCCTGGGCACCAACAACAATCACAGACATCTAATTTAAACTGTTACTATTTTTACTCGGCAATTTCCATCACTTAGAATGTTTATATTCATGTATTCTTTGATCTTTTGCAGGACAAAATTTCCCCTACTTACACATATTTGAAGGCATTTTTCTGCAGTTACTTAAATTATTTTAAAGCATTTTGAGGACTAATATGACAGACATCACAGCTTTAAAAGCTGTAAACTGTACCTAGAATGGGCTTGAACTTGCAGCTCCTTCTCAAGTAAAATTCCCTTTGATTACAGGTCGTTGGAAACAATGGGAAACTTGCTTCATTAACTACTGTCAGGCTGGGTCCTGTTTGTGTGTATAGGTGCTGAGGAGACTTAGGTAAGGGGGCTGTACTTCTATGGCAGCCCACTTAAGGATCTTTCGCACAAACACGGGAGGAGTCACTGCTAAGTCATTGCAACTTTATACCAATCCCTTTTTGTAAAAAACAACCATTATTCTTGTGTGTGGCTGGAATAACGCAGCGGTAAATCTAGCCCATAGGCTGACACACATATACATGTAGATATGTATATATATGTATATATATTTGTAAATCTATGAAAAATGTCCATAGCTTCATGATTGCCTGAAATAACCAGAGGTTGATGTACAGAATTTCAGGCAAAGGACTGTTTCTTTTTCACAATTCTCGTGTATCTCAGATTTAAATCAAAACAAGTTAAAGTACTGCTTCCCAGGAAACCCCTCATTCTGCCATTGCTCCAGTCGAGGAAGGGTACCACACTAAAGTCAGCAGCATGCACATCCCCACACATATATACAGTCATAGGACTGGGTCTCAAGGGCTTTTTTAAGGAAAATAAATGGACTCAAAAATCCACAGCAGAATTTCTGTTCCATGTTAGCTCTCCCAATAGTCTCACTTGTTCTTTATAAAGAGGCCCTTTGTATGGATGTTGTTCTTCTGTGCTAGGTGTATGTTTGTGAGGAGCATCGCTGTGGATGAAGTCAAGCTACACAAAGGCCTGGATTTTCTGCTCTGCGTTCATCCCCATTAACCTTAGACATTTAACTGAGTTCTTTATGTTCATGGGCTCAATCTCCCTTGGTTTCTTGAAGAGAGACAATTCTAGACGGTGGACCAGTCAAACTAACATCTAAGACAGCTTTAGAAGATCCCTCTTGCTCCACAGAGTGACCACTCCCTATGTCTTAGGTGGTCCCAAGATCTTGAAAGATCTTGAATGCTGGTGAGATGTATCAGGGACCTAGCACAAAAGAGCATCCATAAGGAGACCAGCTGTGGCCCTGTGCTTCAGGTGCATGGCCTGGCCCTCCATGCATAGCACAAGTCTTAATTGTGGAAGACTGTTGGAGCAAAAGGAGATGTTCATGCCAGCCTCTCCCTCCCACATTGTAATCTGCAAAGGATAGGGCATGCCCCAATCCCTGAAAATCTCGTTTGAGGTGAGTTCCTTGTGGTGGTCTCCAAGTACAGACTACTGGGTGGTCCCAGTGCTGGAGGTCAGAGGTCTTTAGTCTGAACTCTTTACCTTTCTCTGCCAGTCCTGGGCAATGCTGAAGCAGTTCAGAGAGTGAATTTACATCCTAGAAGTCTGAATGGCTGAGCTGTTCAATGGTTACTTTCTTGTGCCATCCCCAAACCGGCCTTAAAAAAGTAATCTAGCTGTTAGCAATAATAAAAAAATTCTCCTCCAAGGTACAGTTTGGACAGTTTCTCTTTTTAATTTTTTTTTTATAATGTTAATAACTGCTTTACAAATAGTTTACATGAAGATTAAAGAGATTCCAATTTCATCCCTTATTGCCCGGATTATAGTTGTCCTCACAACAACTAACCTGAGGACTCAACAAGAGAATTAACTGTGACAGTATTATTCAGAAAGCTGCTCTGATAAGGCTGAATGTACATCTCCATCTCATGGTGAGTCTCTCAGAGCCAAAATTGGGAATTGCATATTGATGGTGAGCCATCTGGAAGGGCCAGCAATTTAATCCAGCATAAGAACTTGGAGCTCTTGTATATTCCCATATTTTACCTGAATAAAGCAATCACAGTCAGAGGAGGGGGACAATGGAACTGATTTCTGAAAACTCCAGGGCTAAGTGAACTTCGGATGTTGTGCCAGCGTATGGTCACTACTATTTATTTCTACAGCTAAATTTAAGACTTGAAAATCTTCACCAATCTCTCAAAACAACTTTAAAAATACTGTTTTTAAAAATACTGTTAAGGTTATGACAAGAGGGACTTCAGCTGGCCTGCAGGGACCTGTAAAGCGAAGATTCAAGACTGCGTACCAATACTTAGG
>NW_010411540.1:15564-20985 GCF_000710305.1 Buceros rhinoceros silvestris | reverse complement strand
GGAAAGAATTTAGCTAGAAAGCGGAAGATAAAGCTGAATTCCAGGGATCAAAAGTTATTTTTCAGCATGGTACCACCTTGACCCCGGCGTACTGTTTCATCCTGACATTCCTCTCCTGTCCTCCCTTCCCCTTTTTTGAGGAGTTGGATATGTATCTCTCTCTCTCTCTCTCTCTCTCTTCCTTTTCCTCCCTCTGTGTGCGAATATAGAGATGCTTCTTGTAAAGACGTTTTTCTCTAAATCCCATTCCATACAAACTCTCGCATATGTGACTGTTTTGTTATTTGAGATGTCTGTGAAAAAGAAATAAAGGCTTTAAGAGTGAACTCTGGAAATGAGGAGAAGCTTGAGAATAAATCAAATTTAAGGATGCAGCACCATTTTCTGCAAGACTTTTCAGAATGTTCCTGAATTCTCATCATTGCCCTCCTGCCCTTCCTCTCTGTGAGAGGGATGGGGAGTGTCCTGGGATGTTGGGGCTCTCAGAGCTCTTTTAGCTGTCAACTCACTGTGTCCCTCAAGGGTTTTCCAGACTTTTCAGAGTTTTACTGTCAAAGGAAACCTCCTTTTAAAATGTGATAAAGCCAATGTGAAACATTACATGGGAGGAGGCTCTAAAGACTCTGTCCCAATTTATCTTTCTTTCCCCTTTCTTACAACAGCCCTGCATGTCCAGTCATGCTCACTCTCCTCTCTGCTGGGCTGACTTTGCCAAGGGTGTAGCCTGTGAAGAACTACATGCTGCACTTGGATGATCTTCAATATTTTTCCACTCTCTCTTAAAAAAAACCTGTCTCACCTCCTAATGAAAGCCATAACCACTCCTGTGACCCTGTAGCAGGGAGCAAACACACAGCTTCTCATGGGACAGCAGCATGCCTGGCACCAGGATGATTGATCCTAGAGGGTAGGCAGGGGGATGGGTGGAGCTCACAGGGCCATCTCACATCACAGAGCTAAAGCATCACCTCGCCAGTTCAGAGTGTGGGTCTGACTCCTTCCTGTCTCACACTCACTTGTGTCATCACATGCTCCTGTGGCAAATACATGCCAGCATGGCAAAACACACCTGTGTGAAGGCACTAGTGTTCTGCACAAAGGTCAGTGAGAAATCAGGCTCAGTGGACTCTCCTCCATCCACGGGTGCATCCCACAAAGACATTTGCTCTGTAGAATTTCTTCTGCCACAAGTAATACTCACCCTAGCCAGGAGCTGCCTCACCGGCCAAAAGTTTTCGGAGGGTTCCCCTTCCTTGACTCCCTCATTGGTCCTTTTTTCCTTAAGGAAAAGCATCTTTTTGCTCAGAAGAAATAAAACAACTCCCATAACCATCCCTGTGATGACAGAAGTTGCAACCACCACTGTCTCTAATTGACAGTTTGGGAGGCTCAGTATAATAATTCACTTAGATGCCTGCAAATTGAAGTATGTCAGCACTTCCTAGGACATTCCTGAGTAAAACAATATGACTGGTACAAGACATTTGTCATGCAGATGCATCTTGACCAGATGTTTATGTTTCTTCTGAGTGCAGTACATACATATCAAAGCTGGATTAGAAAAAACTTAGAATGCCACACCTCTCAGGCATATTCAGAGAAATGCATCGATACATTGCATTTATGTGGCATATTTTTCTCTTCAGAAGATTTTACAAGTCTGCACATCAAACCTGTCTGAGTCAGATAGGTATTACAGCCATTTTAGAGATGGGAAGCCAAAAGCCTGGGCAAAGCCCTGATGTTTAGTGTTTTGAAGTCCCCTCGCAAGTTCCACTAGCTGCAGTTTTCAGCACTTTTGAAAATCCAGACTGTAGCTGGTTCATCCAAATATGCAATGGCTCTAAACACGAAAGCCAGGACGAGGGCATTCAGGACCCTGACTTCATCGGAGCACTGCTACAGAGCTTTGATCCCACAAAGCATGTAAGCACTTGCCTAATTTCAAGCACGAATGTCCCATTAGAGATGCTATTGCCATGCTTAAAGCTAGGCACATGCCTAACTGCTTTGCTAGATTGGGAGTTACATTAAACTATATTAAACTTTATAATATTTTGAAAATCAAAAAATATGACAATTTCTGATTAGGTTTGGGGCGTTGTCAAGGATATTTGATCTACGTATACAGCAGCTCAACAAAGGGGAGCAGTTTTTAGCCAATATCTGTGCAGAGTTGAATGAGTTTTGGGTATTAACATCCACTTGTTGGAAGTAACAGAGGGTGGCACATCCTGAGAGGCGCAGACTTCCGTGCTGCTGTGAGAGGCAAAGTGGCTCCTGTGGCCATCGGTGCTAACAATACATCAACAACAACTGGCTGTTGTGTTAGGTCCTTCCGGTAAGACGTGAGTGCAGTGGCTAATTTCACAAATAATGCAACATCTTACCAAGTGTATTGTACCTTTCCATTTCTTCCTGTGATCTGTCACAGAAGAGGTGAACAGAAGTTGTTTAAACGTGAAACAAAACAAAACTTCTTGTTCCGTTACTCCAAGGTGCTAATCTGCAGACATGAGTGTTTGTGTACGTGCATCAGTGTTTGTAGGATCCCTGAAGGATCATTTTAGTGGCAGGGTTGAGATCAGGGAATTACCAGGGGGAAGGAACAAACCCCATTTTGAAAGACAAAAGTCGCAGAAAGCATCACAAGACTTTGCCAAACAACTGGCTGCATCTTACAATTTCCCTTTTGGTTTTGTTTGGTTTGATTTTATCCAGGTTGGCACAGAATACTGTATTTCCATCAATGAAAATCTCGTCTGGTAACTAACTTAACAATTTGTTCATGGAAAATTAAAAAATAAATACGTAAGCTGTCAGTTGTGGAATGTAAACTGATTAAACAAATAAAAAAAGATCATGTTGTGTGTTTTAAGCGGCTGTGTCTGCTTGCGTCAGGAGCGGGGCTGGACACCTCTCACCACCCCCATCCCCATCTGAAGGACGAAGGACAAAGAGCAGAACTGGAAGGTGGGTGGCCTCTGAGCTATGGGCTACCGGAAATGCTCTTTTAGAACCACTAATAATAACGATCAGATGGCTTCTGATCTGAAACACTGTAGAAACATTACAAACACAACCAGTAGCTCAGCCTGACTATTTATGAGGAGGTTTTTCTGTCTGTCATAGAAGGGAATGATTCCTGATGGATCCTTGGGAACCGCGTGTCCTCTAACACCATTAATCCCTTTTTTGAGACAATGAGTAGAAGTCTGTGATTTGACTGAAATGTTTAGAGTCATCGCAGTAGTTTAGCCCCCGCCTTCCCCCAGTAAATAAACAAACAAAACCAAATATTGAACCGACTGTAGCCCAACTAGAGCTGGGCTGCAGGTGTCCCAGGTCGAACACCCAAAGATCAGGGTATTCATGGTAAATGTACAGGTATAAAAATGACCCCAGATGTATAAAAAGAAAAAAAATAAAGAGGAATGGGCAAACGTGCCTAAACTATTACCAAAATATGCATGCAAGGTATTTTTCAAATGTGATTATTTTGTTGGGTATGGTGTTAAATATTGAAATTGTCTGTATTGGCTGTTTTTACCTGATTAAGCAGTTGTACCTATCAAGACCTGAGAGTCAAATATAAGAGGCACCTAAAATGTTCTGTCAGGTTCTTCCCAAGCTGACTGGTTTTTAGCGACAGACTTTGGGTTGTAGCAACCACAAACAATCTTCTGCAGTTCTCAGGATGGAGTCCTTCCTGCCCCCAAAGAGGTGCTGTCTAAAATATCAACTACAGTGAGGAACTAAATGAGGGATCTGAATGGAGGAGCATAAAAGAGAATTCTCTGTCAGAAACCTTGTTGGTACCAGCATAAATTCCTTGACCTGTCACTAAGGGCTGAGGAAGTGAGAAATCTTGGTGATATACTAACCTCAGAACTTGGTGGATGTGCCTGTTTTTGCCACATTTTGAGTGAAATCGCTTGTATTACCAGAGCTATTGACCTGCCTGCTCCTCTGAATAAAGTCTGTGGGACGCAGCAAAGAGCAGGAGGTGGAAAGAGCTGGCGGGGAGTTGTAGAAGCTGGCAACGCTCCAAGAAAAATGAAGGGAGCAAAGGCTGTATGGTGGCTTGTTCAGCACCATGAGGGATTGAAACCCTTTCAAATAAAAGTCTCTTCGCCTACTTCAGCCCGTGCTGCCAGGCACAGCCACCCACTGATCCATCTGCATCTGCTTCGTGAAACCTCTCTGGTTTAGCAGCAGATGCTGGTGGTAGGGGCTGCTTGGGTCTTTGTTCTCTGCCATCAGCAGAGGCAATGTAATTCCTCTGTGCTAAAAGTGGAATTCTGCAAAGCTCGCTTTGCAGCAGGGGAGAAAGCAGGTGCCCCCTCTCGTGACAGCGATGACAGGGAAAGCCTTGGGAGTGTGGCCGTTGGGGCAGAGGGCTCAGCTGCTCAGCAGCTGTACGGAGAAGGGGGAAGAGGAACATGAACCAAAGGAGCTGGCTGCTTCTTGAATTTTGAGCTAGAGACACTGTTGTGGAAGAGCCAGCTCTTAAGGAAGAGAGTGGCCTGACTTCAGGAAAGATTTGTGCATAAGATGTCAGGTTTGTGTTAGCCGCATGGAGGCTGAATTTTAACCCCCCAGTGCACTGTTGCTCCCTGCGCTCATCTCTCAAGGTCGAACTCCTGCTTCAAATTAGCACCATTGCCTTCTGAGATACTTCCATCTATTCAAGACTCCACCTCGTTGTGAAGGGAAGTAACTACTGACTTCGGAAGGAAAGTAGTGTATATTTTGAGAATTAGGTTGAGGAGAGATAAATCTACCTGTTGTTTTCCTCTGCAACACAAGGGAGCCTAGGCAGGTTGAACAGAGGGACAGGGGGCAACAACTCCAGTTCTTCAGAGCAGCGAAATCCCTTGCTCTGCCCCTGAGCAGCACCCCAACAATCAGCTTTCCCTTTGCTTTGGGGAATCTGCTAAAGTTTCCTGCACTCACAGAAGTGAGGACCCTCTCACTGAAATGCAATTGCTCTCTTTCAGAGGCAGGATAATCTCCTGGTGACCTTTCTTGTCAAAAGCACATGATAACTGCAGCACACTGGGGCTGCATGGGGTGAGGATTCTGGTAATGAAGTGCTTTCATAGCTCGACATTCATTATTCCACTACATTATCGGGCTCTTCCCCAGGGGCCCTTTAAAGTGTTACAGCTGAACTCTTTTCCTGCAGAGACCAAAACCAGACCACCTAACAAGCTACATTTACTAAAATTTTCACTCCCTCCCTGCCTCAGGAGGAGTGTGGTCTTGCTCATTTGCATCAGACAGAAGTGGAAAGACTATGGCAGCTCAGCTATGATTTTATCAGCCTGACTACCCACACCAAACAAAGCAGTCGGCCTCTCCCCAGCCAGGAGTGGCAGAGGCTGGTGGCCACCAAGACCCGGCGCGGACCACACACCC
>NW_010411540.1:10318-15527 GCF_000710305.1 Buceros rhinoceros silvestris | reverse complement strand
GGGGGGCAGTGCCCCCTGCCACTCAAGATCCGGCGTGCACTAGCCACCCTCTCTCTGCTACCCTGCATCTGCTGTTGACTTTCAAATGTTGACCATTGAACAGTTCTTTGTAAGAAACTGCACTTTCCCTTTGACTGCTTAATTCCCTGAGTTTTCTCCCCATCCTCAGATAAACCCTTGGTCTTCTCAGTTCTGAAATTCAAAGTGGCCGTCACTGTGAGCAAGGACCTCACCTGGAACTAGCTGCTCAGAGTGAAGCCTTCATTGGCCTTGATAGCAAAGCCCTCTGACAGAGCTCAGCTGTTACCAGGAAATGAGCTGGTGGCACAAGAGTGCGTGCATTGGCCTGAGAGATGTATTGCCAGCAGACACCATGGGAGACAGATCACAGAGTCTAAGATTTGGGCCATCATGTTCCTCCCCCCACCCCCACTCAACTCCCTGGAGACAACCCTTTCAGTCAAAGGTGGTGGTGGGTATTTTGGGAGGTATTAAACAGGAGAACTGGAGGCACTAGGGATCTGGCTTTGGCTTTTGCTAACTGTTCACAGCCACACTCAAAATGCATGCCAGGAACATAAAGGGAGAAATAAACCCTGCCATAAGGAACATGTGCTTTGGAAAAGAAGAGGCAGCCAAAGGGTGAGAGAAGGGAGTAAAACGCACAGGCGAAGTCTTCACAGTGACAGTCGGCAGGTGGGGTTGGCCATATAGATTTGAAACCACTATGCAGAGAAAACCACTTAGTACTTCACTGCCTTCTGACGGCTAAATAAGCTTTAAGTGAGCACACTGCAGATGCATGTGCACCTTCAACTGGCAGGTAAAACATGAAACAAAATTGAATATCCATCTTCACAGCAAGGCAGATTTCCTCCTCTTCTGCTATGTTTTCTTGCCGCGAATCTGTCAGGGAAGAGGAGGCTGACGGCGAGACTAGTTGCTTTGTGCATGGAACAAAGCCTCGACTCTTTTCACACTTGGGGTGTCTCTGACAGGCTGCAGTTTCTGCTTCATTTAACCTAGCTCGTTCCCTCAGGAATTCCATAACGACCGTGTCTGCGGCAAGAAATACCATGTGCTGAGGTTTATAGGGAGTTTTCAAACAGAACGGGTAACTGGTGAGTTCTCCCTTCCTTCCCTTCTGTCAGATGGAGATTCGTGCATTACCTTGTGCTCTCATCTCTTCCCAGCTGCCGATTTTCCTGTTCAGAAATCTAAATATTTTTGAGACTTCTAATGCTCCATCAAACTCTTTTGCAAACTCTTTTCCAGCAGATTCAAAGGTTTATGGGGACAGATGGGCAGACACAAAGTGACAGAACCTTCATTTCCTTAGGAAACCAGGCTAAAAATACTATGTTCAGAGTTCAGCTTTTTCCACGAAGACGCACAGTTCCCCGGGAGGCCCAGCCAAATCGGTGGACGCAGGTGGCAGCAGCAACTCTGTGTCCTGGGTGACACCTTTGCCCATCGCAGCTGTCATTGCTGTTCTGCCAAAGATGCGTTCGTGTCGGCTCTTCCTTTCAGCTGGGAGACCCTGAGGTTGTGGCAATCTTTGTTTTGGGTCTGAGCCCTGAAGAGGAGCCCACCAGGGATGATGATATGGAAACATTCATGGTCAGAGCAGAGATCCACGTTGTCTGAAGCAGCATCTGAATGCTCTAAGCTAAACCTGGCAAGCTGAAACATATCTGTAGTGTCAGGAAGTTGCCCTGGGGGAAGCTGAGTCTCAGGACAGGCAGTCAGCCAGGCTTTCCTCCCTCCTCCAGCTGTTATGGAGCCATCCTGAACTGCCTTGCAGGAAACCTTACGATGCACCTGCCTGTCTTGCTTCGACCAGCAGTAAGCAAGGACAGAGTTTAATGTCTGCAAGAGCTTATTGTGAAGGCTACTAAGGTAGTGCTGCTACAAATGTTTTCAGGTGGCATAGTCCCAGCCTGCATAAAATTGTCCCAGAGCCACCTTTTTGTCATTTTGCCAGTAACAACAAATTAATTTCCACCAGCCTTGTGAATTCTCTGCAGAGCTAGATCCGATTTATTAGCCACATGTTCATCTATTCTTGAAGACAGAGTGTGCTCTTGCAGCCCTGGGGCTCACAGGACTCAATAACAGGGGTGCAGGAGGTCGTGCACCAGGTTCACTGCCCACCACACATGGAGAGAGGGGAGAAGGTGGAGGGGAACAGTGCTCTACCCTCAGGCAGTGCCAAGGTTGCTGCCAGCGCTTGGCATCTGGGTGGTTTTCCCAACCAGCACTGTGTGTGGATGGCTCTCGATTGGCCTGTCAGACCTTTACTGACAAGTACTTAAATTAAGCGAGTTCATCCCATAAAATTTAAGCAAGAAGCAAGAGGACAGAAGAATGGAAAGCAATTTTTCTTTTAGCACCTCTCTTTTTCTCATTTTCTCCTGAAGTGTCAGCACCTTAAATAAAAAGCCTTTTACTGCCTCACTGCCGCCTGCATCCAGTCACAAACAGCACACTCTGTTGCAAGCAGGTCAAGGTCTCAGCTAGCCAGCTCTGCCCTCAAGGGTGTCACCTCTGTGCAGCGCCCTTTGCTCTCCTTCCTCTCTCATTTCCCCTTTGCTGTCACATTCACTCCTGCCGGCTCAGAAAACACTCGCCCTTGCTTGCAGAGGAGAGGAGATTGAGGGCAAACTGTGTTCCTGAGGTCTGCTGTTTAGCTTCCATCCCACCAAGAGAATGACCAGAAGGAACCATGTTACTGATTTCCAGTTTCTCACAGTTTGTTTCCAAACTTGTGAACCACGCTGAGAGCTGGCGAGGTATCGCTCTGTCCCTGCTCCCTCCTGAAGCCCGGAGGAGGGCTGGCTAGAAAGGGATCTGTTCCAAATTCTGTTTTCTAGGGAGCCCCCATTAAGCAGTGTGAGGGTGTTGGAGAGCAGAAACTCCTCTCAGAAAAAAAACCCTCAGCAGCTCCCGACAGGGTAAAGGCACCCTGTCTCCAGGCAGAAGAATGAAACGGAGTCCCAAGCAGGACCTGCAGCCAGGCAGAGCACTGCGATGACAGATCCCTCCTAACCACATAGCAAAGGCTAAACCAGGGCCACTGGTTTGTGTTGGGTTTTTTTTTAAGTTGATTGCAGTTTTGCATCTCCTGTCTGAGCCCAGACAGCCTCACAACAGAACAAATGCCGGCCGTGTGCAATGCAGGGCATGAGTTATGGGCGTGCTGAGCAGAGGGGAAGCGTTGACCTGTTGCTCCTCCCCACACACCAGAAAACTTGGGTCGCTTCTGACAGAGTAGTGGGAGCCCCTGTGGCCTCGGACCCCCCTCGTATGCAGCCTGGCTGCATACACCTTCTGTGATGTGTTTCTCCACAGGGACATGGTCACAGGCAAGTGTAGCCCAAACAGGAGGGGCATGCAACTTAAATGGGGAAAAGACAAGAGATTTATGGGCAGTTATACCAGCAGGGGTGGGATATTATCCTCCAAGTTGTCATTTTATTCTTTCTTTCTGGATCCAGGAGAGTTCTGTGTTTTTAAAAAACATTATTTGTTATTCCTTTGCCCACTTTACTGAAAAATGTAACTGGGCACCTCTGTATTTCTGTTATATTTGCGGTAGTAATGCTGGATTATTAAGGTAAATGCAAACTTGCATATTAAAACAAAAAGGGATTTAAATTGTTTGGAGGAATACAAACTAGAAAGGGGCTGGGCCAGCGCAGAAAATGCAATGACCAGTAACCTCTCCCAAGTCCAAACTAGATCCAGGCACCTCTCTCTGCCTTGGCCCTCTC
Source organism: Buceros rhinoceros silvestris (assembly GCF_000710305.1). Taxonomy (NCBI): domain Eukaryota; kingdom Metazoa; phylum Chordata; class Aves; order Bucerotiformes; family Bucerotidae; genus Buceros; species Buceros rhinoceros. Next base: position 11,754 of record NW_010411540.1, on the reverse strand, counting down.
TCGCTCAGTAATTTGCTCAAACACACATGCATATAACACACCACAACCTCATTGATTTACTGGCACCTACTTTACTTCAGGGGCTGGAATTCTTTTTTAGCCATTTGGCTCAACATACCAAAGAGGTCACAAACTCATCTGTGATACTCAGAAAAAAAAATTTCCAGGCCAGAATGAACATTAAGTATAAGAGCAGATATAAAAATAGTGAAGTTGGACGAGGATATTTTTGATGTACCCAGAGAGGAAGCAGTCATAACTGTTTCCATCAGGTGTGCAATGTACCCATAAAATGTTCCAGATATATTTTCATGCATTTGCAGCTGAAAAAAACCCCTTACATTTGGCAGCAGTTATTTTGCCAGTGAGACAAATTATGATCTGTTGTTGGACTAGACAGTGCGGATCAAAGCTAGGGACAGGGATTGTTTTGATACCCGTTCAAGTGGCTCTGTGCAGGTGTAACAGAGCTAAATATAACCTGACACAGCTGACATGCGGCAACAGCTTGGGACTCTAGCTATCTGCTCTTCATGAATGCATTTCCATTTCCTTCCACAAGCTGAGAATCGGGCCCCAAATCTTTTAAATACGGGTGGCTCAGAACTCCTCTGTGGTTTTGGTTCCCTCAGTGCAACATCAGGAGCTGCTACATGTCAAGAAGAAAGAGATGACTTCCTAGTCCCATGCAAGACCACTTGTACGTCACTTGGAAGCTTCTGACATACCCAAGAGATGCTGGATCACTGTCACAGAGATCTGCTTCACTGTATCTCCAGCAGCCCCCTGCGCTTGCCTGTGTGGGGACTGGTGTTTGCCCTGGGAATCCAGCAGCGTTGTCTCTGCTGGAGCCCTCCCCGCTCACAAGGGGAGGGCTCCACAACCATTTCGGTTCCTGACTGTGCCATTTTGTGATAACCAGGTCACGTAAAATGGCCAGACTCTAGAAAAGAATCCTGTAATTGAAATATGATTCTCTTGAGCTATTTAAACCTTTCTCAGAAAATAATGGGAAAAATCTATGAGAACAAAGTGATCCAGAATTACCCATCACTCACTGTGAGATTCATACTTAATTTGATTGCTATTATTGTATATATTTTTATTGTCCTCTGTTTGCTTAATGAACGTTGCAGTTGTAGTAATAAGATTATTGGTAATATAAAACAGATTTGCAGAAGATAATTAGATGATACTTTGAGGGTGATTTCTGTTTAAGACAGAGTAACTATGCCATGGAGTAAATAAACTTGGTAAGAGAAAATATCAATGGCTATTAAGCTAAAATAGAATTATTCCCAAATTGCCAGGATACACATTTCATTTCAGTGAAATGTCTGGTGACTGACGCTTGGTCCAGGCTCTGCTATGCACTTGTGAGGCTGTGGGTCAAAGCCTTGCCCAGGGTGTGAGCGGGCAAGAGGCTGTGGTTCTCC
>NW_010411540.1:8583-10192 GCF_000710305.1 Buceros rhinoceros silvestris | reverse complement strand
CAGGAATCCTGTAAGTATGTTGGATTGTGAACTGTGAGGTTTTGACGGGTCCAAGTGATCAGACTGTGACTGGCTGTCAAGAGCTCTGTCTTACCTGTTGTCCAGCTCCCATTGACTGTGTGTAATGGCAACAAAAGCCCGACAGCACAGCGGCGACAGACACACTTGGCTATCAAAGTCATAGTCTTAAGACCACATCTTCCTTTCTAAATCAATGTTGAGTGACATTTCAGAATCAGCACTAGTGCAAGGAATACGCTACTGCTGCTTGAACCTGTGTTGCTGATTTGGGACAAAACAGTCACATAGCCCTGAACCTGCAGATCCTGAGGCTGCCCAGATGAAACAAGAGGCTCCTTGGTACCTTCCTCCCTCCCTTCTTGGATCTGGAGATGGTCACATAACTGTGTGCTGCAGGTGACAATCTCCAGCGAATACACAGCTGCTTGTGTCCCACTGTCTCGATATAGCGTTGGCAACTAGTGTACACACACACAAGCAGACACACAGTTCTGCGGCTTGTCCTCTGTCATCCAAATGAACCTCATAAATCACTTGTGTTTTCAGTATATATGGTGAGTTTTACCAGCTTCCTCAGTGCTTGTAATCATCTGTGGAATATTTTTCTGGCTCTTTGCTTAGATTTTTCAGTCCCTGAAGGACTTTCACACATCCATTTTGATCCTAACTAGTGAGAGTTTCTACATAGTTTTTAGTAGTGATTCTGCTAATAATGTATTTTATTTTCTCTATACTCTCTCTCTCAGCTGTATCTCTGGCAGTCACCAGAGATATATCCGTCTTGTTCAAGACTGGACAAAATTTGGGGTATTTGGCTGGTTGTTTTTCTAATTCTGAGCATTACACACAAAATCTAATTCTAAGCTGCACTTACTGCATTTGCGTGCAGGTAGTTGTGAGTGGGTCTGGGCCCCCAAAATGCCTGCCAGCCACGCAGTTCACTGCAAAGAGAAGTTCCCAGGAGGAACTGGCTTGACCGTCTCAGTGAGTGTGACACGTCCAATTTCAGCAAACACTGTTTTCTGTGAATCAAAGCCACAATCTCTTTATTTACTAGAACACACGGACACCCCATTTCATTCGCAGCTTTGAGTGTAGCTTTGCAGCACCATTAATAGTGTCCTTGGAGAAATAGGTGCATAACTTAACTCTTGTGCTGTGAACCATTGGAACAGAGTCCCATCGTCAACTCCTTCACTTTCCCAGACTCTGTATTAACACTGACAGTGTGCATCCATTAAACATCACTGTGCAGCAGGGCTCCGGGTCGTTGCTGCAAGCAGCTAGATTAGGGGCAAATGTCTCTGCGTTACTGACCTTCCCAGCGATTTTTACATATTTTCCTTGTCTGTGTGGACAGGCTCTCCTCTGTCATCTCACCCATGATCTACTTACTCGACTTCTTATGTTAATGATGTCATTTATTCACATTTTGTTTGCATTATCTCGAATTTTCTGTTTCCCTTGCTTAGCTTTGTCCTGGCAGTTCTGGCAATAGAAGATACTGTGCTTTGTCCCTACAGAAAGGAATGTGACAGCACCTGTTCTAACATCTTCAGTCCAACGATCCTACTAATATTCCCTCTTT
>NW_010411540.1:4139-8499 GCF_000710305.1 Buceros rhinoceros silvestris | reverse complement strand
CTTTCCCTCTGATTTAACGGTGTCTTTCCCAAAGACAAGAACTGCAGGGAGGAGGTAGTAGCATGAGGCTAAGGGAGGAAGCCTCTTCCAGATCTGCCCTGTATTCAGTTGAGATCTTTCCTGGTCAGTATTACAAGTTAGGCCTTTTCCAATAGACTTCCCACTTACTTTCCAGTTTCGTTCACATAATTCTTTGGGCTTAATATGCTTATCACTGTACATCCCATTTTCCATACTTACTTTCTGCTATGTGTGACTCTCCTACATGCGTATTCTGAAAGTATTTCTGGCAACACGTTTGCTTCTGTACAACAGTTAAAAAATAAATGTCCTATTTAATTCCAGTTAGACCACTTTGTCTTTGGCTACTGTGCTGTATATTTTTGCTATTTAACCTTCATGTAAGCAAGTGGTGTTGTCCTTCATTTCCTCACCCGTTCTGAATCTTCCTTCTGTTGGTATTCACATGTTTTTGTAAAGCACTGTAATTCCTAGTAGTCCTTGCAACTTTCGTCATACAACAGACCTTATCCCAGTTTACGTTACCTGCTACGGTGTGCATAAATCCATAAAATGTTTTACTTGTTTCACACCTTGAGTCTCCTTTTTTCTGTAACTGGGCATTCTCCATGTATCTGTAACATCAGAGCCCTGTCCATCCTCTGCAAGATTCACTCTGGACCAAGTGATTTCTGTCTCTTGGCAAAGCTTATCTTCTCTTTTAATTCTTAATAGTAAATCTCCTGTTAGTGGTTTAACGGCTTCTTTCTTTCACTTACGGTATTTCCTTAATTTACTTTACTCCAGGTACCTTATGGTATTCAGTACTTAAATTACTCTTCCCATCTGTTCTTAGAAAGGGAAAGCAAGAAAACAAAGCAAGCAAAGACGTCATATAAACAGAATTAATGATGCCTGTACCTCAGGAGAGCACAAGTAACAAGTAGTGGGTTGCCACTGTGGCTCAAACTGCTTTCATTTTTCATATAGTACCAGGCTGTTCTAATCTAGACTAGTCAAGTCCCAGAGTCTTATGCTGCCCTCATTATCCTCTTATCACACATCCTTAGAGCAGCGTATTAAGTGAAAATAATGTCTAAACAGCATGAAAAGCAAAGCCAGCCTTTGAACCGATACAAGATCACAATGTGATAAAATTCAAAGAAAATACACTGTATGGAGTGAAAGAAACTACGTGGAGTCCAAAAGCAATGTCTGTGTCATAATTAGCATGTCAATTATTAACAAGAGAATAACAACAACGATTTTAAAAAACATATCACTTTCTGGAAGATAAATGCAACGTAGAACTGTACGAATCACAGAGCTTGTTGAAATACATTTGCTGAAAATGCTGCAGAGATTATACAGAAAACACGTTTGGAAAAACTCTCTGTCTTCCAAAGCCTAAGGAAGTAATACATAGGATCTGTAACTCCAGCAACTTTGTTTCTCATGGGAAGAGTAAACAGACTATCTCTGAAATAACTGAAAGCTGGGAGACAATGAAAAAGTAGAATATGAGATTTTATTCTAATTCAACTAATTTAAAAGACAAACCAAAGTACAGTTACGCATTCACCAACACCTGAAAACATTAAGCCCTTTATTTCACAGACTGATGAAGTGACCAATAACAATTCATAAGCAAAGCTCAGTGTCAGTATTAGATGTGGGATATATCTCTTGGCAGGGGCTGAACTAGACCTATTTATAGTAACTTGGCGGGATTGTGCTTATCCTAAGTGGCCATATTTTGTGCTCCAGAATCCAAGACAAGTTCATCTTCTGGCTTCTAAAGAGGCAAAGAGATCTTGCTGGTGAAGAGGAATGGGAGTGGTTCATTATTGCAGCGATGGATTTTCTCAGCCCGCCTTTGCCTGAGACTGATTCTCTTGTTACCCCAAAGTCACCTAAAGACAAGGGTAAAACAGCTTGCTGTCACAGAGCTCTGCCACTGACTTTGGAAGAAGTGAAACTTTGAGCAAACACAGTAATGTGCTGGGTATGCGATCTAAGATGTCAGCCAGATGTGTTCAGTGGGCCATGGTGATGCACACAATTGAGTCAAAACAAAACGAAAAGAGAAGTGTTTAATAGGAAACCAGCTGGGAATCTCTCTTTCCTTCAAACCGTGGCTGTTGCTCTTTGATTACAATTGCCCAAGGCCCCACTCCATCTGGTCCATAGATTAGGATGTCACTGCCTCGGTGAAAAATGAATCATTGCTACAGATGTATTAGTAATTTTCAGGAGCTCTTCTGAATACAAGACGAGCTGTCTATGGGATGTAAACCAGGATGGTAGATAGCAGCAGCTGGATTTCCAGGTAGGTGATAACATAAATATAGGTAAGTAGCATGTAATATCACATTTCTGGACACACTGAAATCAAGAAACAATGGAAAAGCCTTGATTTCCTACCCTCTCTCTCAGCCAGCTGTACAACATGGAGAAATGGAGAGAATACGACTTATTTTTCTTTATTAAACAATGAGCATTAATCTCTGTCTGAACCAAAATGCCTGAGTGGGCATTCTCACTGTTTCAATCACTCACTCAGATCCTGCCTGCAGCAGTGAAAATCTGCTGGCAGATACAAGCCCAGGAGAGGTTAGGCATTGCCAGCAAGCTGGATGATGGCTGCCTCCCTACTGAATAGATGCTGCTTAGAGACACATGCACATCTGCACATCTGCACTAGGCATTTGGTCTCTCCCCTTCTCTCTCCTTCCCCATATCATACTATTTTCTATTCAGAGTCCCCTAATACGTAGCAGCACCTCACTAACAGCATCAGCTCAAAGATGAGTGACCTTAGCCTGGGTCAGCAGGACTTTCTTAAGTGGGGGAACCTGTACCAGTAACGAAACTGATGTCCTCTGTGTCTCCTTGCTGAGACCTTCACTGAAAAGCAGGGTGTAGAGTGGTTGGTATTAGCACAGGAACTGCTACAAATTTTTCTGCACAGGGGTTTGTGCTGCTGGGTGAATGGTTAAATCCCAGTCCCAGGGTACTGTCCTTGTTCCTTCATTTGGAGCAGACCCAGAGGAGATCTAACTGGTGTTAGGAACGGCTTAATATCTCTGGCCAGCTCTGAGCACACAAGCTCAGAGAAATTTTTGTCTGTCGCCCTGTGACATTCAAAGCTTAGGGTCCAGCGCTGCTCACCCTAATGCTTCAGTGGCACCCGCATTTACTGAATCCAAATAGTTTGGAAGTGAGTGCAGAGCCTTCTAAAATGTGTCTCTGCTAAAGGAACAAGTTTCCAACAAGATTGCCACAGAGAAATTTAATGGCTTTCTGCTGCTGTTCAGAAACTGTGAACATCTCTATTCATTCTCTTGGAAAAAAGGTCAATAAACTCTGAGAATCAGGGAATATTTCTGTGTAATAGTTCGGTTGTGGGAAGAGGGGGCAGGGCACAAAGGTGGTGGGTCTTGCTGTAGAAATATGCTAGGCACACTTCTGAATTTCATTCTAGGGAGAGTGAAGCTCATGTCATGTTCTGATTACAGAAAAGCCAAGGAATGGCGTGGCAGGGAAGGAACAGAAGAGATTATTCTCATGCAGAGTTTTTCTGAGTTACCTGACCAAAAACCCTGCCAGGGTGATTCAGATCTTTCTCCAAGCCAGTGGAGCAGGCACTGACTGCAGACATGACTACCCCGGGGACTCACACCTCCAGGCAGAGCTGGAAATGAGGGCAAGAGAATCCATCATGAACTTTCTCTGATCTCACAGGCAGGAACTTTCTCTGATTAGCTTCAGTGGCTGCAGCACTCCCCTCTCTTAGACAAGACAGTGGCTGGGGGTGGAACAGAGAAGAACCTCGGACACAGGGTGGAATAACAGCTTCAGGCCCTGGACGTAAAACCTGGAGAACGGAAGGAGAGAGACATAGACTGGAAAGCCCAGATATTTCAGCTATCACAGGAGTGCCCTGGAAAGGGAGAGAAAGGGCTCTTTCTGCAGCCCTCCCTGTGCCCACAGCTTGTGGGGAGAGAAAAGCTGGAGGTGGATGCATCGGCAAGGCTGCAGCTCCCATCCCACCGCCTGCTCTGGAGAGACACTTAGTTGGTCCTGCTCCCACCCACCAAGGAAAGGGGCTCTTCCCCACCTTAAATTATGCTTGGTGTTCGGGTGGTATAGAATTACGGCAAAGCAAGTTACAGCCTCTCTCTCTGGGCCAGAGGTGTGGAGAGATTTAGTCTGGGGTTTTTCTCATCAGCTGCATGAAAGCTTGAAGGTTGTATGAAGATGCTCTCCCCTGTCACTCTGACCACGATGATATTAATCACGCGAACAAGGAGGGAGGGGCGGGCAGACTACAACCAGAAACAATACTGCGTCGGTCTGG
>NW_010411540.1:442-3855 GCF_000710305.1 Buceros rhinoceros silvestris | reverse complement strand
CGGACTTACATTGGTGTGGCAAACACGCAGCTCCTACAGAGCAATAAATTTTGTCTCTTTGCAATACAAGCAGCTATTTGCATTTTATTTGTAAGGAAGGTCCTGAAGACATACGATCACCATGATGGCAGGAGATGTGGTTGACGGCACTGCTATTTGACACCCTCAGCCCATCTTTAGTCGAGTCACAAGTGCCAGAATAACCAGCAGGGCGAGGGGTCTCAATTCTCCGTTGCTGTAAGGATGACAGAACAACTACACTGGAGCAGGGACATCCCTTTCTTTCATGCACATACAGACATATATCCTTCATGTTACCATCATGCAAAACCTCTCCTCTGCCAGTACAGTGTACCGTGCTGATACAGCACTTACAGGAGATATAGGACGGGGTCATCCAGTTCAGCCATATGAGGGTTACCTATAGATCACACAGCTGAGATTAGCTTTCAGAGCGTGAATTTGAATAAAGCCCCACCGGTACTAAGAAGTGGTGGCTGTGAAAAGGATTTCTGTTCCGGATTTCAAAGATCCTACTCATAACTACATACCAAGTGATGAAACCAGTGACTTCATGATTACATATGTTCAATCCATTCCCAGAGAAACGACCACAAGAGAAAAACAACAACCCAGATGAGTTAGCTGAGGTGAGGACTTCAGAACAGATTGTGCTGGACAGAAGACTAAATTGTTCTCTCTCCTTGTAAATTGTAGGGCATTGCCAAGTAGTAGAGAAAAATCTCTCTACTGGTTCACTCATCTTCTCTGACTAAGACTAGAACTGAGATGGCTGAGCATGTGACTTTCCTAAAGTTACAAACAAATATGTCCCTCAGACAGGGTCGTGTACTTGAGGCTTCTTATGCTAGCAGGCTTGGCACTGATGGTAGAGGGAAGCTGATTAGAAAATTGCTCTTCAAAAATGGGTTGGACATGAGTAACCAGGATGAGGCAGTCGCCTGTCTTCACAAACAACTTGTGTGATAATTTCAGGTGATGCATCCGCAGTCAAGTATTAGAGTTGCAGAGAAGCTGTTTGAATGACTCTTTTTTACACAACCATCTAGAAAAAGAAGAAAACAAAACACATATTCTAGCCTCTTCTGAACTGTTTTCTGAAAAAGGTAGCAGTAATTTTTCTGGACCTAAAAAATTACTACAGTGTAACATCTAGAGGATGTTTGAGATCAACCCTTTAATCTCTTTTTTTCTATTGCAAATGCTCTAATACCTACTTCTATTGATTTGGCATGCAGAAAACTAGGAGAGTACCTGGTACATGCAGCAGCATGGCAGGTGTCATCTACCTTGAAGGTGACCAGACAGCTGCAGCCGAAAACTAGGACATACGTGTTTGCCAGAAGAGATTTCGGAATGAACGCTGCATCCTAAGCAAAGCTAAGTAATGAGACAAGCGCACAATCTGTTGTGATTGTCTGCAGTGCTTCTTTCTTCTAAGGACAGTTCTCTCTGAAAAGCCCCATCTCCAAATCACCATCCCCAATTCTCGGATAACGTCACACAATCCCAGAACGGTGGAGGTGGGATGGGACTTCTGGAGCTCATCCAGTCCAGCCACCCTGCTCAGAAGAGGGTCATGTCCCTCTGCTAGGGATATTGAAAGACAACTTGTATTTGAGCTAAAATTTCTCATTTGTATTATCTCTGGTGTTTTTTCATGCCTATGAACTCAGAAAAATTTCCATCCAACCGTCTTAGAGATATTCATGTCTTTCATACATTTAAGCATTTTTCTGACTGCTCTGAACATGTATTGGCATATTAAAGAGGCTTTATTTTAAAAAATTCAAGCTTGTTTTAGAAGCACTGTTAATAAACTCAACTTCAGTAGACTTGGTTGCAAAATAGGAAGTTACAGACGCCTATAAATTATTTGTGTCACATCGTGAGAATTATGAATTTGAAAAGTGTTTATCAACACACAATCTTTTAATAAGCTAAGGAAAGTGGGGTGAGAGTACTAGTATCTGTGCTATCTTTGCTGTTAGCAGTTGGCCACACTATCTGAATCCTTGCAAAAAGTAGGACACCACCACCAAAAAAAAAAAAAAAAAAAAAGAAGTGCATTTAATCACTCCACACCACCTGGAACGTTCAGCAGTGCATCAAGAGCATGTACTCAGCACACTGAGAGCACACTGGACAAAAAAAAAGTAGTGCATTTAATCACTCCACACCACCTGGAACGTTCAGCAGTGCATCAAGAGCATGTACTCAGCACACTGAGAGCACACTGGACAGGTGAATCTGGAATATCAAAGCAAGAAGCAATGGCTACTGGATGAGGATGTGCCTCAAATATTCATCAGGAGCTGATCATTTAATGTTTTCCTTAGAAAAACAAATCCCAAACCTTCAACCCTAGAAAAAGAAGGGAAAACTCAAAACCCTTCCATAGGGTTTAATTTGCTTTCCCCACCACTAACAGCAGAGTGTCTTCTGAACCATCTTCTGCATCAACTTGATTTTTGCGGAACAAACTTTTGCATACCCAGAGCCCCAAATTTGGTTTCAGGCAGCTTCCCTAAGTTCCTATTCACATCCCATCCAGACATCATTAAGCAGAAGGATTTGGGGAAGTGTTTGACACAAAAGCCATTTTATTAACTTTGACATTCTTGTAAATGCTCAGATTTCGCTGAAACCAGCGTTTTGCAAAAGGAAAAAAACCCATTCTGAATAAAAATTTCCAGCAAGCGTCATGTTTGTTATCGGGATCTGCCAGTCCCTGCCAGCCTGCATCCTCGCTGTCCTGACTGCAAGCCTGGGTCCCTGTCGAGAGTGGGGCAGTGGTCCGACAAAGACACGTTGCTTCCTCACGCCTCTTCTCTAGCCAGTGGTTCTTTCTGCGTGTCCTGCCATCTGTCTGCCTTTCTCACAGGACAGAGCTTCCCCGAGTATTGTCTTGTCAGCCACGCAGGCCTCCACACAGCACTTCTGTGACACCTCCGAGGCTCTTCACCCTCTGTCTGGTGTCACGGGAAGCCACAGCTGGAGCTAACGCTACAGGGGTCTGCCACCGCTGGATTGTGCCAAAGCTTTTCCCACCACGAGGTCAAGTCCCGGGTGCGGCTTGAAGAGCAAACCCCAGGTACTTCCTAGGCGAGTTTTCCTTTAGATGAAGCTTCAGAAATATTTCGTTTTGGTTTTGGTTTTTTTTTGGGGGGAGGGGGTGGGAAGAACCTCCACAGCTGGAGCTAACGCTACAGGGGTCTGCCACCGCTGGATTGTGCCAAAGCTTTTCCCACCACGAGGTCAAGTCCCGGGTGCGGCTTGAAGAGCAAACCCCAGGTACTTCCTAGGCGAGTTTTCCTTTAGATGAAGCTTCAGAAATATTTCGTTTTGGTTTTGGTTTTTTTTTGGGGGGAGGGGGTGGGAAGAACCTCGGC
>NW_010411540.1:0-231 GCF_000710305.1 Buceros rhinoceros silvestris | reverse complement strand
CTCCGCGTGGTGGCCCCGGCGCGCAGGCAAGAGCCCGCGGCTGCAGGTCACCCCAGCGGCTGGAGGACGAGGGCCGGCACACGGCTGGGTGTGAAAACAGTTTTTCCTTGGGAACTTTTATTTTTACATTTTAAATCGAGGGAGGGCGCCTGGACTGTACTGGGGCCACAAAAGGCCCGGGGCAGGGGCACAGTAACACGGGTGGGGGGTGAAGTCTCCTCAGCCCCGCCC
>NW_010411539.1:17825-21263 GCF_000710305.1 Buceros rhinoceros silvestris | reverse complement strand
GTTTAGAATCTATAATGAAACACAAAACTAGGCAATGTTTAGGTTGTTTAACATTTCATAAGTTGTAATCAAAGGGTTAGAGTCAACCCTAAGATAATGAGTAAGCACATTGGTTTACATTACACCTCTGTATTGGTTCTAATGATAAATCTCATAATGATTGGACAGATTGTGGAATTTTTGTTTCAGGATTTTTCCCAACCCCCAAAATTTCACCTGCATTATAGAGGATGAAAACAAAAATACACAGCTTTGTCCTAAGATTAAGAGGACGTGCCTTGAAGATTCTTGAGCAGGATTGTTGAGCAAGCAAAGAGTTCATCTTCAGGATCCAAATCAGGTTTTACAATCTCATAATGATTGGACAGATTGTGGAATTTTTGTTTCAGGATTTTTCCCAACCCCCAAAATTTCACCTGCATTATAGAGGATGAAAACAAAAATACACAGCTTTGTCCTAAGATTAAGAGGACGTGCCTTGAAGATTCTTGAGCAGGATTGTTGAGCAAGCAAAGAGTTCATCTTCAGGATCCAAATCAGGTTTTACTGGCTGGAGGAAAAACCACAATAGAAATTTGGGAGCACAGTTCTATCCTTCCTTATGCAACACAGACATTATTAGCAAAGGTTGGAGCTATTTATCTCCCTTTCTCATTTCAGCATTGAGTAGAAGAACTCCTTGCAGTCAGCAGCACAGCACAACAAAATTGTGCTCGGGAGAAAGCTGGCAAGGGCGCCAAGTTTTTAAGTGGCTGTTACCAATCCACACTGCTAGCACCTGCTGCCACTGTAGCTTATCCAAGAGCAGTGCTGGCTGATTGACTTTCCATTGCTCTGACTGGAAGCGCCAACAAACACAGCACAGATGACATGCCTCGGCAGCAGCAGAAGAGGACCTCAGAGGAGGATCTGGACAAACCTGATCCAAATCAGGTTTTACTGGCTGGAGGAAAAACCACAATAGAAATTTGGGAGCACAGTTCTATCCTTCCTTATGCAACACAGACATTATTAGCAAAGGTTGGAGCTATTTATCTCCCTTTCTCATTTCAGCATTGAGTAGAAGAACTCCTTGCAGTCAGCAGCACAGCACAACAAAATTGTGCTCGGGAGAAAGCTGGCAAGGGCGCCAAGTTTTTAAGTGGCTGTTACCAATCCACACTGCTAGCACCTGCTGCCACTGTAGCTTATCCAAGAGCAGTGCTGGCTGATTGACTTTCCATTGCTCTGACTGGAAGCGCCAACAAACACAGCACAGATGACATGCCTCGGCAGCAGCAGAAGAGGACCTCAGAGGAGGATCTGGACAAACCTGATTAACATCAGAGTAACCAATGCGGAAAGCCAGAAACGCCCCCAGAGAGACAAAGGAAAATGCACATGTGCAGGTAACTCATTCTCATGTTCCCTTCAGTTCTATAAAAGGATCAGATACATTTACACATTCATTTCTTTCTTTGCAGGCCAGTGACAGCCCACAGAGCTCTGCATAGATTTGCCAAAAAGTAATTACGCTGGTCACTTAGCAAAGGAGAAGATCCGTCATCCAGAAACCTATTGCCTAGCAACAGTTCACTTAACCTTCCTCCTGTGATGAACAAACATTGCCTACTCTCCCTGCTTCCCTCTTGTTTTTATTGGCTTTCTGGCTGCTAGCAGAAACAACCACTCACCTGAGCAGGGTTCAGCTTTATGTCCAGCCTCACTGGGTGTAAAACCACTCCTGATGGGAAGTGCTGTTTAGGTCCAAGTATATGCGAGAAGATGTGTACTTGTAGTTCAAGAAAATACTGGCTGCCAAGAAAAGGTGCAACTTCTACCTCTGATAAAATTGTCTCACGCTTAGACCTAGATCGTATCCACTTCAAATAAGATGACCAGCGAGCAAATAGTGGTCTGGCATGGTGCAGAGTGGAGAGAAGAGGAAACAAAAGCCATCAGACAGAAAATTGTTGCAGTGCTACCCACAGCCATGGGACACCTAATTTTCCTCAGAGGTTTTTCATTAGCATATATTTTATTATTACTGTAATGTGATAGAATTGTGAACTACTTTCTCTTTTTATTTCATATTAAACTATTTTGGCAGTGATTTATGGAAATGAACTATACTTTTCCTTCTTCCCTGTAGAAGCCTTCCTGCTCCTTCCTCCATCACAGGCAACATCATTTGATTTTTAGCTGATGGTTGTCATCAGTAGAGAGCTTTTTCCTATTATTTTTCTCAAAGCAGTATTTTGGACAATCGCATGATTATTTCTGCTAACTTTGTGTGACATTCTGGTAACATCTTGGACATCTTAAAGCCCACACCCAGAGATTAAATTGACATGACACAACTTTGACACATGACACAATGCTCTCTGCTATACCACCCACCTCTCCACACCATGTTACACTGCAGGAGCCTCAGACCCGACAGCTGTCCTTACACTCAGTAGTGGCACAGCTGTTAAGTACCAGTTCTTCCAGAGTGGTATGCATGAGTGACAATTATCTAAGGTAATACAAATAACCTGTATAGTACCTATGGTACATCTGTTCTGGTTCACAGTGTAAAACTTACGTATAGGCTATAGCTATCACTATAGGCTGTCACTGCTTGGCATGCATATAATTATACACACATTTAAAAAGTTATTTCAGGTTTAAAACATCAAAAAGTCTTCATGCTAAACGTTCTTCTCAGCTAGTCAGAAGTAACTTTTAAGAAAATCACCATCAGTACATAGAGACTTACACACACCTTTTGAACTCTACTAGTGCTCTATATCTAATGTCCACCTCCCAAAACATGACATATCAGAAATCAACCTTTGTTTAAAGAACTGTCAGAAGCCAGTTTTTAAATACATTACCTTGGGATGAGATTTTAATTTGAGTTACCTCCAAATAATATCTCATACCCAGATCATCCAGTAAAAAAAAAGACGATAAAGGGTATAAAATTGTTAATATTCTATTTATTAACATTTTGCTACTCTGATAATAGGCTGGTTTTTTGACAACATCACAGTGCCCTTACAACCATTTGCTATTGTATTTTATTCTGTATTTACATCTTTTAGAAATTATTTCAAATTTGGGGGGAGGTTATCTACTCCTTTCAGTACAGTTGTTACTTTATTGCTTGCCATAAAATGTTTCAGTCTGAAATAAAATATCTCTCCCTACCACTCTTGTCCCTGCTCATTTGGCAATGATTTTATCTTTTGTTTTAAATGCTGCAAAAACTAACACAGTGTCCTTGTTCATGTGCCAGCATCCTTGATTATTTCAGCTGCAGTATGAACAGCTTGGCAAATACTGTCTGATAGTTAGCTACTGCTGAAGAACCTGGAAGGTGAAAGAAGAGTACTTGTGCTTGAACAAGTGTTGTCATTATAGGGAACCTGATTTTCTCTTTTTTTTTTTTTTTCCCCCCACTTTCAGAAGAAA
>NW_010411539.1:1940-17729 GCF_000710305.1 Buceros rhinoceros silvestris | reverse complement strand
GCAGGAAAATGGCAGTTTATTAATGGAAGAGATACAGAAAATCCCTGGAATATTCTCTGACAAGTTGTAACCAATTTAATGGACATTAATTTCAGGTCCTAAATTTTGGCTTTTTCTGCTCCTAGGCTATTTTGCACATGTACTGAAGACATGAGCTTAAAAAATAAAAAAGAGATGTATAAAACATGAAAGCAAATGCTTCTAACACTCTTTTCAGTTTTTCAACTGAATTAAATACTTACAAAATAATTTTTTTAGTAATAAGCACCTAGCCACAGATTTAAAGATGCACTGTTAAGTGTAATCTGATTGCTGCTGAAATGTCCATAGTCTATGTATCACATGTTACACTTTTACATGCAAGTTATACTGCATATTTACAAAATAATACAAATACAGTACATATGTTTACACATATTTACAGATATAATACGCATTTACAAATTGCATTCATTATCCTACTGTTAATAACATCAGGCTTGATCCAGAACCGCTGAAACCTCTGGAAACTTTAATATTGATCCCTACAGAAGCCAAAACACACTAATGCTACCAAGTCTATGTCCACGTAGACTCACATAGAAAGTTTGAAACACAGACAAAAAAAAAAAAAAAAAGTTGAAGTGGAAGAAGGGAGGTTGCAAATGTTCAAAATGAAAAATAAGCAGAACAGGGAACATAGATGTAAAAAAGTTTAAAAAAAAAAAAAAAAAAAAAAAAAAAAAAGTTGAAGTGGAAGAAGGGAGGTTGCAAATGTTCAAAATGAAAAATAAGCAGAACAGGGAACATAGATGTAAAAAGCAGGGTAAAGATGGGGCAAACTGAGGATGTCTCTTGCCAGAAAGAAATTCTGTTTCCCAAAGTTCTACATTACAGGGCACTCTGAGGTACAGGATGGATAGCACCAAAAGCAAGCACAACAAAGATTATGCAATACTTCTAAAACAAATACTCTCTAGATGGCACGGAAAAGAGGTGTAAAACAAAACACAGAGGTTTTTTGTTTCTCTGCTTCATTTTCTTCTCTAATCTCATGTATCCTCTAGATTTGAGACAAGATCGTTGAGGGATTGAGGATACTTTCTCTTCCACTATCCTAGTTTCTCTTGTAAAACAAGCAGTCTCTTCTCATTTCTGCTGCTGGTTGGTTGCTGCCAAGGCATACCGTATTTGTTTTGTTGTTTTCTTTTGTTTTCTTTTGTTTTGTTTTTCAGGCTGAGAGAGTCTCTTTCATTGATAAATCTCAAATTCACCTGGGCACTCTGAGGTACAGGATGGATAGCACCAAAAGCAAGCACAACAAAGATTATGCAATACTTCTAAAACAAATACTCTCTAGATGGCACGGAAAAGAGGTGTAAAACAAAACACAGAGGTTTTTTGTTTCTCTGCTTCATTTTCTTCTCTAATCTCATGTATCCTCTAGATTTGAGACAAGATCGTTGAGGGATTGAGGATACTTTCTCTTCCACTATCCTAGTTTCTCTTGTAAAACAAGCAGTCTCTTCTCATTTCTGCTGCTGGTTGGTTGCTGCCAAGGCATACCGTATTTGTTTTGTTGTTTTCTTTTGTTTTCTTTTGTTTTGTTTTTCAGGCTGAGAGAGTCTCTTTCATTGATAAATCTCAAATTCACCTGAATCCACAGTCAGCATCATCATCACCAAGTATTCAAAGTCCATATTTGACTGAGTTACTACTCAGAGAGTTCAGATATAGAGCAAAAATATTGTGTGCATTAAGTAGTAGAAGTTTTTTCATTAAATGCTGCTCCACTGAGCCAGACCTTGACAAACCTGTTAAGGATGTTATCACCCCATATTTAAATAATTTCATTATTAACCTACAACACCCTTATCTTCAACTCAAAGACTTCAACTTCAGAACCCAGACCTTGCTGGGCTTAAAAGCAGTGTCAGAAGTGCAGAAGTCCCCCAGTGTTACACAGCTCCATAGCAACAACTACAACAAGTACTGGCCTATTCATACCACTGTGAAGAATTAATTTGCACCTGAGGTGATGGAGCAAAAGAGAACTTGTTTGGTCTCTGAAAAAGCTATCAGCAGCCCTGGTCCTGGTACTATGCAATGGTGGAAACATTTTTTAGAATTTTCCGCTTAAGAAAAGTCTATTTGAGCCGAGCATGCTCAAAACCAGTCTTGATGAATTGTTAACTGCTTGTTCTTGCTCTTGTTACAGTCACCAACTGTACATAAACAACTGCTGAATTTGTTAGTTCTCAAAAATTTTTATAATACAAACAACCTTCAGCTTTTTGTATTAAGCTTTGATCTGAGCTCCATACTTGCTTTTAATAGTAATTATACACAGTGAATGAGTGAATGAGAAGCAGCAGTGAAGAGAGAAAAGAGCCTGCCAAAAATAAGAGGCTTAGGCCATATGGAGACATTGAGGGGTATCTCTGATGTGGATGCTGCCAGCATTGTTTCTTCCTCACTGCTTGGCATTTCTGAAAGCCACCTTACACTTCTGAAAACCTCCTAGGCTTTGCTGAATATCACAAGGGACTATTATCCAGTAAATGAGACATCACTGAGCTCCATCTTTTCCAAAATGCCTGCAGAGCTCTGTGAAAAATAAAAAACAGACGTACAGTACTCCCACAACTGCCAAACAGCAAATCCTAATGGCAGACCCAGATGCCTGCATAGCTTTCCTGAAATTAATGGGACAGGAATGAAAGGGATCACATGAGATAGGGGTAAGTGGATACAGCACGGATAAGAAATCCGGGCAGAATTCTGATCATAGCAAGGTCTTCTTGCAAGACAGTCAGTGCTTTTGTCATGCCAGAGGCTGGTCATTTAAGTCCTTCGTCATTTGGCATCCACACTCCAATTAAAAGTTATGACCAACTTGTGAACAACCATAATGCTATGGAAATGGAAATGGCTGAGCAACTGAGAAACTGTGTATGGAAGAGCACTGAGTAGAGGAGTTCCAAATAGAAATGTCCAGACAACTATCCATTCCCATCTAATTTTATGCTAATCCAGGTCTTGGAAACATTAGCTTAGAAACATAAAATAGTGTGTCCACAGCTGCAAGGCTCTTTTTGTCCTTGGTGAGCTGAGCAGACGGGTGTGGGAAACACCTCCCACACTAATTTTACATCTGAGTGGTAGTCTCCCACAAAACTGAACAATACCAAGACCCAGATGGCTCTTGGTTTAATTAGTTGGCAAAGAATGGTAGAAACTCAGTGGGATTATCTGTTCATGATGGGCAAGACATTTTTGCTTGAATTGATATTTGACAACTGATTAAATGCCAAAGGATCAGAAGTTCATTTTCCAAAGCATTTTGTTTACTTAAAAGAAAAAAAAAAATCAGTTGCTTGCTATATAGTCCTGACTTCTATAGATCCCATAAATGTTTACTGGTTACATATCTGCTGCTGTATGCATTATTGCTTAGAGTAATTCTATTGACATCATTATTTAATATTCACATTAAAATACTACTGTTAGGATTTGATTACTATTGATAAGTCCTAAACCATTGTATTGGAATGGCCTATCTTCCTTTTTAAAACAGAGAATAGAAATGGGGGAGGTAGTCTTTCTTGATAAATCAACGACAAAACGTTTAGCCACTCACCATGTTTGTGTACCTAGATACACATAACTGATAACTTTTCAAAGAGCACTCACAAACATCTTGAAATAAAGTGAAGAAAGAGCATCTCGGGATCTTTTGACGACAGTTTATATTCAGCAGAAATGTGTATTTGCAGCCTAGCAGCTGGAAATAATTCCTGCACATGAATGCTGTTATTTGTTGGCGTACAGCTAGTTACAGCAGCACCTCCAAAAATATCTCCAATATAAATGCTACCCACGGGACAGCGGAAATGAAACTGAGGCATTAGGAATAGCCTTTCACATTTTTGTAAAGTAAAACTTTGCTCTTGCATTCAAATAGGGAAATTTAAGTTTTGATGAAAAATACATACACCTCATTTTCTATAACAGAGTAATACAGGAATACACCTAAAAGTATTCTGACTGCTGTAAAAACTAACCCGAAACCTGAAATGCTCCTTTTCTTTAGCTTTTCAAAAGCACTTGGCTATTTACTGTAGTGTTTTTTACTCAAGCATGACCAAAGAATGCCAAGCATGGTTTAGTATTTCTTTGTCTGGGATGCAGCAATAACCTAGAGACAGGGAAAGAAAAACACCACAGAAAGACTTTCTGTCTCCACTAGCCACCGACAATGAGTTTTAAAAATTAGAGTAGCAAACAAAAGTCTAAGTCCTGACTGTGAGCAAGTGATTTAATACTTCTTCCATTTCATTCTTTCAAACTCAGCAGTTTCAGTTCTTATAAGGGTTAAATATTTTCCTCAGGTGATCAGCACTTTTGGCTAAATGCCTGCAGCACAGAAGGGTCACCATGAATTAAAATATATTGTTGGTGAACTTCTGCACACCTGCATGAAGATAATTAGATGAATTTTCCTTAGCTCTAGTCTAGACAACACACGTTGCAACAAGGTCATCTGCATGCAAAAACATCTTCTTCCAGATGGAGGAAATTTCTCTGCAAATACGCTTTCCAGCCAGAACATAGAAAAGCAGGCAATACCGTGCATATGCGTCTTGGGGTTGTCACTGCAGTCAGCATCAGAGACAACCACTAACCTCTCCAGGGTGCATAAGATGTAATTCATCAACATTCAAACACTGCTTTGAGACGTGTAAGTTGATGCAGAAACGTAAAGCAGTGATTACTTTTCTTTACGGTTTTTTGGTTTGCATTTTGTTTTACATTTTGTTAGGGTGACATTTTTTTCTCTGGAGACTCATCCCTTCCCATTCAACTGCAAGCACTGAAGAAAGGAAAAAAAGAGTGTTTCTGTGCAACCCCTCAGTGCAGAACTTCTGGCTACCGTATATCCCTTAGCTCATTGCAGAATTACGGCGCGGAATAAACAGCACTGCTTCAAATACCAGATTTCTGTGGTTCTGAGGAACTTTCTGTAAAAGACTGTGTGTGGCTTTTTGCAGTGAGATATTAAGGGATACACTGCCAGCTGACCTACAGATGGGCCAGTCCACAATGCAAGTACCTGATGCATGGACTATGGAATCCCTGTTGGTTGGTTGACTTTCAGACTCCGATTTCAAAACACAAACTATGTCTGAATTTCCACACATAATGAGGTCTCTCCCACAGGCACAACATCAGAGACTGAAGTATTCTCTCACCTAAAGAATACAATACACAAGCACAGAAAAGTACCAAGTTGAACAACATATTTCTTTCCTGTTTTGATTCAATTCTAAGTACTAATAATTAAAACACTAATGTGGTGTTAAAGCACTGAAGAGGTGTTCTGTAAGGATGCTCATCAGAACTTCAAAGTATAATGGGCCTCTGGACTTAGGAAAGGAGGGAGATTGGAGAGTGTTAACTGATTTTTACTGCTTCTCTTGTGGGTTGGCTATTTATTTCTTTCATTACCCCACAAGTTTTGAAGGGAAAAACAGTCATCACTTCCTGGACAGAAGTCTGAAGTATCCCAGAAAAGTGTGCCGAACTGCAACTCATTCCAAATATTATACATTCAGGAAAAATTATTCTTCAGATGCACACTACAGGGTCTGTACAGATGCTTTATTTGGCAGCAGTGCATTGCATGCTGTAATTTCTCATTAGCGACAAAGTTCTCAACTACAGTCTATCTCAAGAAAACTGTAAATAAATTTTACATTAGGCATGTTGTTCCTCAATTACTTTCACATGTTCCTAATAAAACTTCCTGCTGTGAGGACTGTTGGACAGGAATATGTTCATAAAAAGGGAATGTACTCTTACCTTATTTTCCATAAAAAAAAGAATGACCATATATAATTGCAGATATCATTACCAATAATGGTTTAAAAAGAATATTATTTGAAGAATACAGTTTAAAATTTGAGGAATATGATTTAAAAAGAACATAATTTGAACGATAGCTTGCCATTATCAGTGAGACAATTATATTATTTGGCAGGTCAATGAGGCTGAAACTTCAGATTTTTAAAGAACAGTTTTACAATTTCTCCATTTTTTCTGCACAAATACTGACAAATAGTGTTGGTGACTGTTAACATACATTCTGTTTATTTCATTGCCAACCTTCTACCAGAAGCATTTAGCTGCTTGGGGATTATGGGTGGATTGGAGGCTAAGAGACAGAGTTTAAATTCCTACCATTTCCCACATGCCTGTTCTAATTCATACTTTTGACTACTTCTAACTTCTGCCTGGTTAGTGACTTAGTTGCTTTGGACTCTGTTAATTCAACTTTTCCTAGAAATGCATATTTGAGTTAAATGAAACAGCTGTGAGGAATTATTTAAATAGGGTTAATTTTCTCCTTTTTTTCTCAATCACAACGTTGTGTTGTATGACTTCTTTTTTGCAACAATTCTCCCAATGTATTGGTTATGCAGAGATAGTCACTCTTAATATATTAGCATAGCCTTACTACTATGATCTTTGCCCTGAATATCTACCACCATTAACCCAAGACCTCTGAGACCTATCCATTTGTCAAGCATTTCCCCTTACACTCCCCCAACCAAACAAGCCAGCCTTTGTTGCTTTCCTGTTTCTTTTCACACATCTTCTCTCCTAAATCACCTGTAGGCAAAAACAAACAAGCAAACAAACTCTAAACCCACAGTTTTACACTCCTAAATGCCTCTGTGAAACCTGCTTCTGCAGCTAAGATTACCAATTGCTGCCGTCTTGCAAATGAAGACAAGAAAATATTTCACACTAAGACTTCTCTCCTGACCTTTCCTTGGTGGTTATTTGATTAGGTTCTCTTTCTATTTCGTGTTACTTGCCTTTTATATACCACATCTCTCATTTTAAACTTTGGGTGAAGAATACCTGTAATAAATCTCAAGATTCATTGGTATTGCTTTAGTTGAAACTAACAATGATGCTTTAGATAAATACATACAACTGGAATTTCCTCTCTCAGCGTAAGTTACCAGCAGATCCAAAATTCTTACTTATCATAATTACTGCCACATAACACCAACTGCCAGAATTTCAGCATTCAAAGCAATAGCCCTATTTTCTTTAGTTGAGAAGACAGACTTTATAAGCAATGTCTTTTTATCAGGTTTGTCATTAAATACTAGTGTGGAAGTTAAGCAAGGTTTAAGCACTGGCTTTTAAGATTTATTTTTCATCACGTCCATTACAACAAACCTTTATTAATATGCTGTGAAATGAGAAATCTACAGCATCACTAATAAAACCTTTTAAGCTGTAATCCTTCAGAATCCTTCCTTGTAATGGTTGAACTTTTGCAGTAGTAAACCAATGAAATTCACACATACTGCAAAGAAGTGCTGGAACTATTAATACAACATTTTTTCCAAAGTACCTTAGGCTTTAGATGATTAGAGAATAGTCTTATGTTTTAAACTTTCTGCCAGCGGTGAAGCTTTAAGCTGAGTTGGATTGTGGATAAATTGTAGTATAATGTATGTTGACAGTTTAATAACGTGGGTTACTATCCTTAGTTTGCTTTATGATGTAATACATCTTTATAGGAGTCCCTGGAGACTTCTACTATGATTTTCAAGGCAGAGAGAACTCAATAAACTAAAATACTCTGAGCAAGGTTTCTATTTCCTGTATACTTTGGAAATTTTCCTGAAAAATAAATAGGTGCTACAACTTTTAAAAGTTTTTCTGACATAACTTTTTGTTTTTCTTGTCAGGTAATAGATTTTAAAGGTACATTTCATTTAAAGTTATACATTTTTTTAAAGCTCCTTTCTGTAATAAATGGTCTTATTTTTCATATCTCTAGGGGGATTTGCTTTTCTGTAAAACACAGTAATTGGTTTTCTTTTCCCATCTTTGAATTTTCATTACATGTGCATTTAGATCATGCAGTTTGCAAATTTTTGCTGGTAAAGGTCACATATATTTGGATTAATTATTCCTCATGTTTTGACAAGTACACGCATAGTAGTGGTTAAATATCAAGCAGCATAAATCCAAATAGCAAAATCAAATATAAGAATTACTTAATTCTTCAATGGCTTTCATTTCATTTTTACAGGTAATCAAGAAAAGATACTAACTGAAATGGAAGAAAACTATTGGTTTTTATTAGATATCAATCTAAGTAAAAATAGCTTAAAAGGTTCTCCAATGTACTTTAATATTAAATAAATTCAATTGCCATGTTTGACAATAGTCTTGCAGTGCTAGGATTCAGAAAGGACTGAAAAGGAATTCTTTATTTCTGTTTGGGTTGTATTCATAGAGATGTAAATTTTTCAAGTATAATTGCTTTTCAGAATTTTGTCTATAGCTGATGTTGTGCAAATGTTTTCAAGCCTACTGTTAACATAAGATTTGCTTTGATTATGTATCCTCAAACATTTGTCTAAATATATGATTACCTAACCAATACGGTATTCTTCCTTATTGCAAATTGACTGACCACACAGAAAGTTTTTCAGGACACCTCTACAGATCACTTTCAGAATGAATGATTCATATGAGCTAGGCTGCTATTTCCACACCAGTATTTATGATAAATTTTTTCCACTCATATCATGTAAACAAAAATCTGTTCATCTGAATGTTTGCAGTAAGTGTATAAATGTAGTCTGAAATAAATCTGTACAATTTCTCAAAGAGATGTTACCAAATACTTTCTTAAAATACTCATGACCTCTACTTTCCTGTTAAAATAAATCTATTGTAAAATAAGCTTCATTAGGAAATTCCTGAAGGGTGTGTTGTAAGACCACCAACCAGTACAGCGAAGGTCAAATGGTGTGATTACAGACACGTAAAGACAAAAAGCAGAAACCGGAGTTGTGACCTAAAAGGTCTCTTAACTATCATTTAATCCCTTCTATTTTCATTATCCATTTCCTGAATTTCGGTGTACTGCAACCAAAGAGCTCCCCAAAGCCTCTCAAGCCAAAATTGTTTTCATAGCCCCCGCAAGAGGAATATTCAGCTATTTTACCATCAGTGGTCACACTGTCCTCTTGTCAAGAGCCCAAGGCCCATTCCTATGCCTAATTGACATTTTCATGTCTACACACCTTTTCATCCCCAGAAAATGTAAGCATGCACACAACCTTGACATTTGCTTAGGCTAGTACCACTGGCAAGGTAATCCTGACTGTCTGAATTCACTGAAAATCAGCTGCTTTAGTTCTTTGTAAGGTTCACCTCCATGCCGTTGCCACAGCGCACCCTCACAGGCAGTATTTGATCATCCTTTGACCCAAATACTGAGCAACAAACCTGAACAGAGCCAAGAAATGTCGAGGGCCCAACATAGTATTTTTTCAAAATTTGGTCAAGAACCATAATCTTGGAAACCTACAAGAGATTCCTGGTTTCACACCTGGTTTTAACCCACTAGGAAAACAAAAAATCCTATCTAGCTCTACATTAGTCGTAAATGAGATGATTCCTAATCATGTCAAAGGGCTTGCTGGATGACTGGCAGACTTCATTATTATATCTGTGACTGATCATATCTCTTATTCGGCGAATCCCAAGAGGAATGCCAAAAAACCATACAATGTTGAAGCCAAATTTAGCTGGGACAAAAGGGCGACCTTAGTATAGAAAATTATTATTATTATTTTTACAAATTTATATTTTCCTGAAAATTATCTTGTGCGTAGGTATACACGCGCACAATCCCCTTTTAGACATGTGCTTTTTCTATGTATCACATACGTGATCATCTCCCTGTTGATCAACACACAGGCAACTCCTCTAGGACTCTCCAAAGCTAAGTTTACCACAACTTACTACAGCTTCACCAACAAGGCTATCTGGGAAGAGGCGGTAACACCTTGCACCTTCTGCAAGCCATTACAGTACAGAAACTGCAGTATTCAGCTGATCAGTCATCACTGGGCTGCAGACTGCAAGTCTCATTTACTGTCTACATTATCATATATGTACTCCATATGTACTGCAGGATTCTGGACCAGTGAAAGAAAAAACCCTATATTCAATACAGGGGGAAAAAAAAAAAAAAAAGGAAAAAAAGACAGTCAATTAAAAATTAATCTTGGAAACATTGCAACTGCTTCTTCTATTTCATATTAATGGAGATGTTAGAGAAAAATAAATGTGCATTATTAAGCTGTGGGTTACTGTAGAGATTTTTTTTTTTAAGATTATTTCAAAGTACTGTATAAACTCAAATCTTTCAATATCCTAATTAAAACCTGGTGTATAGAGAGGTTAAATGCTCAGAACCACAGACCAACACAGTTCAAAACCAAAGCGAAGTCTTCCTACCACTTTGCAATAAGCACCACCTCTGCAGCAGAAGCCTTACAGCTGCTAGTATCAGTATTTTCTGAACCTACATCTAACAGTTTCTTCTGATATACTTGAGCCTAAGTAACAGAAGCATCAAGTCCTTCAAAGTGCAATTTCTCTCGGTAAATACACTCAGACCTGTCCCTGGAGCTAAGACAGTGTGTTTCTTGCACACACGGTGAATCAATGCTAGACACCTGTTCCACTGATCTTCACTCTGTCTTCCACCACTAATAGCTGATAAATCTTCTTTGTTGAGAAGTAGAAAGCAATCAGCACAGCACTCCTTCGTTTGAAATATTTGTTTGGGCAGCCAAAGCTATCCCTGTCAGTGAAAGAGAGTGATGGCAAAACAGAGTGACAGCAAAACAGAGCCCTATTTTGGTCAGTATATGGGACAAATACAGCAACTAAGGTTTATTTTCACAAGATTGAAACATTCAATCGATTTAATTGTAAACTGAATCCTCCAAACAGGTTTATATGGGATCCTAGGTGGGAGTTGTTTCAGTCTCCAAATATTGCTGCAGCTGATCTAATAAACTTCCCAAAGAAAATACATCAATATCAAAAAACTGAGTAGCATGGCTACAGATAAAAGGTTGTCTATAAATACCCGAGTCGCACAAAACAGTACTGTTTAGACCAAAGCGCTGGTGCATCTAATATGTAAATGATTAGATTACAATTATAAAAGTCATTGCAAAGCATTAAAGGCATAATTGGCAGAGTTCCTACCAGTTAAATCTAATCTCCAATACACATCAGCTGTAGCTTGGCTTGTCTTGTTAGGTAAACAAAATGTGTCTTGACTGTCATTCCCATAAAATATTAATGCACTGGATGTCTCTAAACCTTGCTAAGCATAAGGCCTATTATCACATTTAGGAGCAAAGCAATCTAATAAATCGCTGGCTATATAAAAACTAAGTCAGCTGGCAAAGACAGTGATCTCCCAAAGGGATAGTAAGAGCCTAATCTTCAACTACAGCAGCTGCAGTTCCAGAGAAATTATGTTTCTACTGCTCAGTAGAAATACATTTGTGCTGAATTTGGTTATTTAAACTCTAATGGAATCATTAGGAACATCCATACATTATCAACAATACAAAATGAACTAACAAAAGCATCTATGATACAGGCTTATTACAGGCATCTTTTTTTTGTTGTTGTTGTTGTTGTTATTATGCTTGATCTTTCTTGCTTTTAGGTCCAAACAAAAGCTGAACTGCATGCTCCTAATACACATTTTCTAACAACATCAAGCTCATACATAAATAATCTTGTACGTTTACTGAGCACTGAGATGATGTCCTTAATTGAAAACAACTTACTTGTTTGGCACTGGTATGAGGTCCTTGAGGCTGTATTTAACCATAAACACAATACTGTCATATAGTTTGTAACAGAACAGATAACATCATGATTATGTAATTTTTATAGTGTGCTTAGGGAACATACTGTGTGATTTCAGAGAAACAAATCACCAGAGATGTACAAGACTGCACGTACAAAAAGTAGTTAACAGAAAAAATACCTTAGTCAGGATATTATCAAACCGATTTGTTTGTTACCTTCGAGATTAATAGGAATTAGTTTGCTCTCAAAATGGACTAGAACAACAAAAAAATGGTATGAATTGTATATTTAGATGATACTAAAAGATTTCATAGGAAAAAAGCATGCTGAAAAAGGGATCTTAAAATATGCTACAAACAAACATAGATTGTTCCTGGAAAAGATTTTCATGGTTTACATGACAAAATAAATTACTTTATATTGTGTTTGATTGCATATTCTCCACTAAGTTATATTTTAAGTTGTTATTAGTAACTTAGTGAGCTAGCAGTTTAGATTTTTTTAGTGTAAATCTTATGAAACCAAAATCATTTTTTTCAAAAGCAGTGGAGTCTATTTCAACCCACATGAAGTCATGGAACTCTTGAGTTTGAAAAGGATGAGGAGAGGTTTGTCATTCAAGTCCTGCTCAAAACACTGTTGACTAAGGCAGGTTGATCAGAGCTGTATGCAGTCAGGATCTGAATATCTCCCATGTCACAGATTCCACAACATCACCAGGCAATCTGTTTCGGTATTTAATTGTTCCCATGGTGAATATCTTTCTCCCATGTAATTAGAATTTCCTACTTTCTACCTTCTGACTCTTTTCCCATCACTCTGTACCTCCAAGACAAGTCTGACTTCATCTTCCCTGTTTCCTCGTTTTGTAAGTGTAAACTGCTGCAAGGTCTCATCTCAACCTACTCCCCCTGAGGCTGAACAAACCCAGGTTTGTTCATCACCAGGTGCTCCATCACCCTGACCTTTCTGGAGGACCTCTGGTAGACTCCTTCTACTATGTCAACACCTTTCTTGTAGCAGAGTGCCAAAAATGGGCACAGCACTCCAAATGTATTTTCATAAGGTCTGAACCGAGGGGAATAATCATCCAGATCAACCTGCTGGCGATATTTTTTTCCATTACCTCTTCTATACACAAAAAAGTGGGATAGCTGAAGCCATCCAGGACCTAAGAGCTTGGAAGTCCTGCAGGATTATGCCAGTGTGGACTCCCACAACAAATGTAACTGTCTGCAAGTTAAAAATTACCTGTATGATACAGTGGGAAAGGCAGGTGGAAGAACAGAAGCATGTTGACATGCAGTAAGATGAATAAAACACGTAATTTATGTTGCTAAGTATTTAATATTTGCTGGCACTGTTCTGTTACATTTTTCCATTGTAATCCATGTCTTTCCTCCCAGAAAATTCCCCTGCCTTTTCTTCCAGCTGTCTTTCTCTTTTTCTTAGATCTGTCAGGACTTTTTTTCTGTGACATCCTGTCCAGTTCATTAATTTTCCATCTTGAACTTAATCATAAGTTTCCTGGAACGGCTCAGAGTCTGTAAAAAAGTGCTGTTTATCTGTTTAGGGATGTCAGCTCATAAAACCACATGAGAAACTAAGAAAGCTGGAGCTGTTTAGTTTCAAAATCAGATAGATGCATATAAAAGCATATGTGGAACAGAAAACATACATCTAACAGCTCCTGTGTGGCATTCTTTATAAGAACAAAGGGGTATGAAAAGACAGTGAAAGGCAGCAAATTTTAAACTGATAAAAGGAAACACTTCTTTTACAAAACTCCACCTGTAGAAATCATTGTTATATCATATTACTGGGAATGAGGATCTTAGCAAGATGCCAAGATTAGGCGTTACAGTAATATTAGTTATGTTTGACTACACATAAAGATTCTTAAGGTTGTAAAACCCATTGCTCTGCTCTTAGGAAAAAAATGTGATGCAAAGTTGCTTAAGCTACCTGAATTGCCTCCCTTGTGCGTGTGCACGTACATTATGATACAATCTTCATGATTACCTACCTACATGAGTATTTGCTATTGCCTCAAACCCTGATAATTCCTAGCTTTGAAGTACTTGACTTTTCACCCCTAATAACATTTCTAATGTCTTTATTTTAAATTGAATAAGGAATTTTCAATGTGGAAAGCTATACTGAGCTTCAGAATGCTGGAACCATTAATTCCACTGGACAAGCAGCCAGCGTCCGAACTAATGACACACTGGTGGCAGTGGGAGGTTCTTACACTGTTAAATGAACCAGTAAATGAGGGACAGAAGGGACTGCCACTGAGTTTTACAGTTGTTTCTAACACCAGACCGGGTAAAACCTCCTGTTCTAGAGGCAAGCTTGTAGCAGCGACTAGCCACTGCTCTCAGCTGCTGCAATTGTTTTGCCTGTCTTGCAGCTCTGTACCAGGCACCCGCCAGCCTCCCTATTCTGTTTCTCTCCTCAGCTCATGCTCTTGCATCTGCCCATCTGCGTTGCTGTGAAATTGTTGATTGCTTCCCCTTACTTTATTTTGACACCCTGCCCTTCACCAACTGTACTGGTCCCCACAGGCCAATAAAAATACTGCTTTCTAGATCAGAAGAAATTTGCAAGAAGGATCCCAATAAGGTTCTAAATCTTCTGGGGTTTCTTATGCTGTAAGCAGGACAGAGAAGAAAGCAGCTTCCTGAGGTTGGTAAAACAGAACAACACCTTTGTTTTCAGGAGGGAGGCAGAGATGGTGTGCCTGCACAGGAATGACTGCTGGGATTACCATGCAGATCAGGTGTGCTGCCGAACATCTCTCTCCCTGCGGCTAGAATGGACACAATGAGGAATGATTCAATGAACTCTCTTCTGCCACAATAGCTGTGCTTTTCTTAGGTATCCAGTTAAATATGTGGACCAGACAAAGGCAGTGTAATAGAGGTGAGGCAGTAGAATGATTTGTAATAATTCTGTGGACCCATGAATAGCCTTCTCTATTACAGACCAGTCACAAGTCTTCATATCTTTCTTGTCAAGTCAGACCTGTGATTTGCAAGTAGTGTTCATTTATTCATATAGATGCCTCAATAGTCAAAAGTGTCAAGTTATTAGGCGGCTTTTTACTGAAGAGTGACCTGGAAACAAATAGGAATTCCGCACTTTCATCACTGAGTTTTGTCAAGGTTGAGACACATCGAACTAGATCCTGGTCTTGTTAAAAGATGCAAAATAAGCTTACCAATTTAGCAGATTCAACCTGGAAAGAAAGATCAGAATCTGGCTCATGAGGTCGAATCACTGAACCATTGCATAATTACGGTTGTTTAGAGTAATAGGAAAAGCGTGGCACCTGCTTCCACAAGGAAAGAGGGAGGCTAAAGAAGAGGTTATTATTGTAACACTCTGCTAAAGTGCTGTTTGTGTTAGGCCAGCTAAATGGAATCAATTTGTCAGAGGCTCTGTCCTACTTATTAATACTTCTTTTCCATCAGAAGGGAGAAACTACTCCCAGCTGCATTTAATTCCCAAGAGCTAGACGGATGTAATCCTAGCACATCACTCTTATTCTCTGATTCAAGGTCCCTTTTAAAAACACACCAAAAGAATGGTACAGGTTCATTTAGTGCTCTGAGATCATGCTTGTTTGGGGAGTAGGTGTTAATGATGCATAAATGTTTTTCTTTAGCACTTACTCGCTAACACATAACTTGTAAGGAGATATGCTTAGGAAACAAAGAAAATTTCTAAAAGTGGTTATTGTCTTGGTACTTGCTATACTGTCCTGTTGATCACACTGTTGATCAGTGTGATATAGTTCAGAGAAGCAAATCAAAACCTGAAGTTTATTAATTCTGGCATTTACCATTAGCAGCACAGTTCAGTTCCAGAAGAAATTTTGCATTTGCCTAAGCTTCTCCCATTAACTAAATTAACCAATCATTTAAATAATTTTCCTAAAGGACAAGTTCCAACTACTTTTGTCCATCTTTGATGTAAGCAAGGAACTTCAACTGATTATTTTTAATACTATCATAGGATATGTTCTTGGGTTATACTTAACGTCTTTCACACAGCTTTGCACAAGAAACTGAAAGAGTG
>NW_010411539.1:0-1866 GCF_000710305.1 Buceros rhinoceros silvestris | reverse complement strand
AGTGTTTGGAATAGTTTATAACACTGACTCTTCTTTAAAATCAGCAACAAGGTTTAGACTGCTATGCAACTACTATGATCATCAATCATTTTTTTCAAGCGCTTTAGTTCCTCAAAAGTCTTTGTTTACTTGAGAAAAATTGATCGATTTAATCTCATCCATGTTAGATTTCCTGCAATCTATTTTCTATCATCTATTCCAAAGATTATGTCAACAGTGATAACCCAGGATAATCTAAGTGCAATGATTTCCAGTCAAACTCAGATGCTGAAAAGAGATATATCCCTCCTGCAGTGGTATGGTACAGGGAAGTAGAGCTATCTCATATTTGGACATGATCAATTCTTATTAGAGATGTCACATTATCTTTACTGTATTTATTACTGTATTCGCACCCCTTTCCTCTGGAGTTCCCCATTGTCTATCAGATTGAGGAAAAACTCAGCTGTTAATAAAGCAGTTAGTGTAATGAAACAACTGATAGATGTTCAGCTCCTTACTGTGACAGACAGACATTCACTTTTCAGAAGTAATGATACCCTGTTCAATGGCTTCAGCTAGCACTTCTGGAGAAAAAGAATATACATTTAGATAATACCAGACCTCACTCCCTGACCTTTGTAGTCAGGCAAGAATCTTGCCAAAAGTGCTCGCTTGTATTTCTGCATTCTTGATCCAATGTTCCTTGGTTTTGGAAAAAAAGTTGAAAAAGAAAGTGTTAGGTTCATTAGAGAATCTCACCTGAAATCTGGGCCACATCCCCTAAAAGACCTTCTGAACATAAGCTTCCATATTCAGGGTAGTTTATTTGATTTAAAGTATTTAATCTTTAAAGAAGGGAAAGATTCTTTGCCCCATGAGCCAAGAAAAGTCTGTCTATTCCAGTTGGTATCACCACACTGAGACCTGGTATCTGGAGAGGATGCCACACAGCATTCCAGGAATGCACTACCATGATCCTCATCCTTTCCTTAAATTCCTTCTTTCCAACTTCTGTTAGTGACCCCCCCTCTTACTGGACTGCTATAGGTATTACTTGCTAGGTAATATTACCTGAACATTAGCTAGTCATCTGGAATATCTTATTCCTCTAGAAAATCATGACAGGGTTGTGCTTGGAAACTGCAAGTGCACAGCTTTTTGACTAAAAAAATTATTACTCATTTTCTACCTTCTGCTCGGCTTCCTGCTTTCATGATTTTCAAGAAGATGCTCATTCCCACTGGTAAAACTTGTTACATTCAACATGAATGGCCTGTCTGGAAAAAAAAACAAACCAAAAACCCCACTTTTCTTTTTGCTCACTGAAATGCTATGGCTCTTCAAGAGCTGGCTGCCAATTCTGGACCACGTTGAAAGTTTTAGAATCAAATGTTTTGTTGTAGCAGACGCAATTACTTTTAAAACTTTATTGAAAAAAAAAATACCAAAACCCCAAACAATTTATTTATCTTTTACAGGTAAGTTTCCCATGGCAGTCATAAAAATAAATAACTGCTAGTGGTGCAGGAAAGTTCAGACATTAATGCACTGAATGCACTCCAGCAGCCTTATCACTGCATCATCTGCTTGAATAGATAATTACAGTATAAGTCTTCGGTTCAATGCAGTGGAATGACTTACAAAATAAACCAAGAAATACATCAGTCTATTTCAGTCGTTCAGCTGTTCCCCAGGGTGTTACCACTTTCAGGAAATACGAATGGATAACAAAAAAACCCAAACTCCACATACTAAGTATCTTTATACTTGGACATTCAGGACCAATTCGAGAGTCATAAGAGAGAGATTTTGCTTCAAGCAAGAGTAGACTTGCAGCAAACCCACTAGCTATTCCCTGTGATTGTGTGTCCCGGTTTGGGCTAG
>NW_010411538.1:3171-4177 GCF_000710305.1 Buceros rhinoceros silvestris | reverse complement strand
GGCGGAAAGTCAGCAGAGCCGCTGCGTCAGGGTGGGCCAGGCAGCCGGCGCCGCTTCCTTCCCTGTTGGTTCCCTGCTGAGGCAGCGTTGAGTCTCAACCTCTGCAGACGCTGCTTCTGGGTGACTCGGGTGGGAGCAGCGGTCCTGCGCAGAGCGGGGCCGGCTGGGGCCGGCGACTGGGACCAGTGCCCCCCAGAGCCGAGGCTGCCGAGGGCTGGGCGGCACATCTGGGCTGGGGCTGCGTGCTGTGTCGGCTCCCTCCCGGGACCGCTGGCAGCTCCAGGTTCAAGCTGAGTAGGACTGTATTAAAAAGGAAAAAGCGAGAAAACGGGGACTTGTCAGCTGCTGGGGGCGGTGGGAAGGGATGCTGATGTCAGTGTCTGGCAGACAGAACTGAGGATGCTTGTGTTTTGCCGGCCTCCACCCTCTGGTTTCATTACAGTCTTCGTGGGTGTTTTCCTTCCCAGAGGAGGTGGAACAGCCCCTGACGTGGAAATGCTTTTGTACGGGTGTAGCTCATGACACCGCGGGGCTCTGGGGGCGGCAGCTCGCCGTGGGGCAGCTGCTCCGTGGTACGTGACTTGGGCACACCGCTGGCCGGCGGGACATGGAAAGCACATCTGAGTTACCGCAGCCCCTGCAGATCAGCGGATGAGTAGGAGCTGTTTGAGCTCTTGGCAATGCCCCGATTTGCCCACTGGGCACACAGGGGGTCTCCTGAGCAAGGTGAAAGCCCTGTTAGAAGCTGCTGCAGCCCGTGAAGGAGGTGGGTCGCGGTGAGGGTCTGTTGCTGAGTCCAGCTGCTGAGCACAGCCCGTGTCAAACCTGTTTCTTCTTGTTTGCACCCAGATCCGCTACAAGGAGGAGTTCGAGAAGAACAAGGGGAAAGGCTTCAGCGTGGTGGCTGACACCCCGGAGCTGCAGAGAATCAAGAAGACTCAGGATCAGATCAGCAACGTGAGTGGCTTCTGCTCTCCATGTATGATATTGCCGTGACCTTCCTCCC
>NW_010411538.1:2734-3012 GCF_000710305.1 Buceros rhinoceros silvestris | reverse complement strand
TGGTGGCTGCGAATGAGCACATGGAGCTGCGGCGTCTTGAAATCAATCCTCCAACCCAATAGCCTGGGCATCTTGTGACCCTCCTGCTGCTCTCCCGGCCCCTCCAGGCTGGCAGATGCTGCAGGATCCAGAGGGGACCCGAGTCCTTCGCTGCTCCCGAGGTACTCACGTCCACGTTGACTGTGAGAAGCAAGAAGGGGAGCAGCAGAGAGTGGCATTTGCTGGGGACAAATGTGGGCCAGGGGCAGACCCATTGGCTCCTCGTTGTCGCCATAACC
>NW_010411538.1:1117-1363 GCF_000710305.1 Buceros rhinoceros silvestris | reverse complement strand
CCTGTGGCTGCCAGAGACTCAGCTCTTCCATTTCTGAAAACGATATTAAAGCCTTGCCTGGGTTTGGCGGCAGCTTGTGCTTCCCCCCTCAGCTGTGTCCGTGTGCAGGTGCCGGCGGTGCGATGCGATGCGGTGCGTGGCAGGCGGGGAGGTCTGAGTGTTGCCATGGTGAGCGAGGAGGATGCACGCTCGCACGTAGAGCTGCAGCACAGCGTGCGGCAGGCGTGGGGTGATCTGTCCCCTGGC
>NW_010411538.1:0-249 GCF_000710305.1 Buceros rhinoceros silvestris | reverse complement strand
GGACAGCTTCTCAGTGGGGTCTGAGCTGGCGGGAGCCAAGTGCTGCCTCCCTGCCACGGAGCAGGGCTGTGGTCTCCGTGACAGAAAGCACCGTGCTGTTCCGAGAGGATTTATGGAGGTTTGGGGGCATTAAATAACACAGCAGAGAGATGGGACCAACCCGTGTCCTTCTGCTCAGCCCCCTTCACCCTCTCGCAGCTACGGTAGCAGTTTTCAGCAGCTTCCCCCGGGGCCCTGGCTGCCGGCCTG
>NW_010411537.1:3427-3842 GCF_000710305.1 Buceros rhinoceros silvestris | reverse complement strand
TAATGGACATGAAAAGCGACACTCACTCTTTGAAGTCTGGGGGTGTTTTCATTACGATTTCAGGTCGTCTCCATGCGGGGAGGCTTCGGCAGCGCTCACCAACCCTTATTAGCGTCCGCTGCGCTCGGAGCGTAGCGAGGCGGTCGCTGCTTCCTCGAGCACAAAACCAGTTCTGTTACTTGAGACTAAAGCCAACCACCACCCCAGCGGGGAGAACAAAAGGGCCGAGTACAGGCTATAAAAGCCAAAGATAACTGCGGTCTCCTTGAAGCCCAGGAAGTTCTGAAGTGCCCCAGGTTTCCTCCCGCGCTGGCTGAGGGCTGGGGTCGCAGGGCAGAGCCGCCCGTTGAAAGACGGGCTTGGCAGTGGGGGACAGCCGATGGCGCGCGAGGCGTCCCGGCAGGGTCGGGACGAG
>NW_010411537.1:2788-3299 GCF_000710305.1 Buceros rhinoceros silvestris | reverse complement strand
GTCACGGCAGGCGCGAGAGAAGCTCCAGCCCCACGAGAAGCAAAGAGCGGGCTGCTCAGGGTGGGTCTGGCAGAGCAGCCACCCCCCAGTGCCAAAACTGGAGCAGGGAAACCCGGGTTAAATATAACCCTCGGAAAAGGAAAGGTGGGAGGATTAGTTTTAACCCCCAGCCCAGCCCCGCTCGCAGCACCGAGGTGACCAGCTGGGGCAGGAGCTGGAACTTCCCTGGTTGCTGCGGGAAAGCCCCAGCCCAGGCTCTTCCAAAACACCCAAATGACAATGTTTTGGGGCAAAATGAGGGTGGGGGGTCACTCCCCTCCTTCCGAGGCTGCCCGGACGGGAGAGCAGCGGTGGCCAAACCCCTTCCACCACTCAGGAGGTGGCTGAAAGGGGAGCGAGTGAGCCACTCGCTGATGGGGATTGATTCACTTCGGACTCTGTGGGGCTTTGCTGGAGCAGCGTCACTGCCGCTCCCAGGTCCAGAATAAACCTCAAACCAAACCCTGCGCCT
>NW_010411537.1:968-2609 GCF_000710305.1 Buceros rhinoceros silvestris | reverse complement strand
CAGTGCCACAGCGGCGTTGCCTGGACAGAGCCTCGGGTCTCGCCGTGGCTTCCCGGCCGCTCCGCGCCCTGCGGCAGGTGACGCCGAGCAGAAACCATCCCTGGAGAGCCAGCGAGCCCAGGGCCAGCTCTGCCACACCTTGTGTGACAGCGCGGCTGCCGTTGGGGCTGGCCTCAGCTCCTGACCGTTCTCAGGGTTGGTTCGGGCTGGGGAGGTCAGAAGGCAGGACGGTGGGTGCAACGGTGTGGGGGGAGCATCGGCGGGGACTTGAGCGAGGGCGGGGGCTGTGCTCGTTGGTCAGGCACCCCACACTCCTTGTCCCCGTCCCCAAGGGACTGCCCAAGCCAGCAAGGTGAGTACCTGGGGACGTTTCCTGCACCCGAGGCTTTTACGTGGCGTTTCTTTACATAAAGAAAAGCAAATAAGCTCAAGCAGGGCGTCTCCAGGAGAACAAACACCGACCAGGCAGGCAAACACCAGCCAGAAAACAAAACCGGAGCCTTGCAACCAGCTCCTGGCAGTGGAGACCCCCCCCAAACCACACCAGGGCTCTGCCAAACCTCCTCCGCAGCAGCCGACTGCGCCCACGGGTTGTCCCACCGCTGGCTCTAAGCAAAGAGCCCAGAGAGGAGACAGGGTTGGAGTCACCACCATCACACGCCTGGCCCAGGCTCAGCAGGGGGACGAGGCACCCCAGGTGCCTGCTTTGCATTGGGTGCTGTGGAGACCCAGAAAACACAGGCTGGGCACACGAGACCAAAAAACCCTAATCCTGAACCTCTAAACCCCATTTTTGGGGCCATAAGCCCCATTTTGGGGGCCATAAACACCCCTTTGAGGTTGAATCCATTGAGAATCAACTTGTTTTTAGGAAAAAACAACCCTGACTTAGCAGCTGCATCAGCAAAACGAGCCCAGTGAGTCCCCAGCAGGGACGGGGTGGCACCTTTCATCCGCCAGGTGGCTTTGGACAAGCAGCTTTGACAGTTCAGCCAGAAACGTGGCTGAACCACTGACCATCCATCCAGGGTGCTAAAAATCTCCTGGAGAAGTGGGGTGACAGGCCCCCCTCCCCCCCACCTCCGCTGTGGGCCGTTTTCCTGCTTTTTGCCCATTTTCAGCTGTTTTGCTGCATGATCCAGGCTGGTGAGGGGGCATTTGGGTTACAGATACTCAGGAGGGAGGAGGAGGAGGAGGAGGAAGGTTCACCCTGTCACCCTGCAGGAGGATGCGGCTGCAGCTCCTCAACCTCCCCAGGCATCCGCTGTCCCCAGGGTGGCCCTGCCACCAGCTCAAGTGGCACATCCCGCAGCCTCTGCTGCCATCTAGTGAAAACACCTCCCCATCCCCTCTGCCCGGAGCATCCCCGGCCCTGGCTGTCCCCACAAAGCCACCCCTGCCCCAGCCAGAGCTGCATCCCCAGCTTGGTGCCCCCCCACCAGGGTGACATGCGGGGTGACACACAGACTCTGGGGGTCCCCATTTCGGGGCTCGCAGCCTGGCACCGCCGCAGAGATGCTGGCAGCAGACAGCGTCGTGCTAGAAAATCCTGGGTTTATTCTCGTTTAAAAGCCGTTCTGAGCCCGGAGCGAGCAGCAAGCTCTTCCCCAGGGTGGGGGATTTGGCCCCATCAGCACTTGT
>NW_010411537.1:0-726 GCF_000710305.1 Buceros rhinoceros silvestris | reverse complement strand
GGACCCTAAAGTGCTCTGCCGGGGATACACACGCACCCCGTGATGGCCCTATGCCCCAGGAAAGAAGGGGCAGGGCCCAGCTGGGCCCTGGACTGTCCCCCCACGTACTAGATGACGCCCCAGAGGGCTGGTGGCCCCTTTCTCCCCGGGGTCGGGGCCATTCCTGCGGTCCCAGGGGTACCGCCAGTGGGACAAACGGGCAGGTCCAGCCCAGAGACCATTCATCCGTGTTCCTGGGGGTTCCTGGTGAGCCTAAGGTCATCTTTTAACAAGAAACCCCCAAATCTGGAATAAAAACTGGCACCTGGTGCCGCAGCAAGTCCTAAGAGAAGATCCAACCTCTCGGCAACCCCGAGCCACCATCTGGTGCTACGGTGCAGCAGCATCCCAGGGAGGAAACGGGTTTCCAGTGGGATGGGGAGTTGGCACCGGTGGCCGCGAGCTGGCCGGGCAGCCCCACCGCGAGCAGGTGCCAGCAGGAAGAGAGAAGGTACTTGGTCCCATTTTTACCAGCCTTGGGAAAGCCGGGCCACGTGCCGGGAGGACGCAGCACCACAGTCCGTATGCAGCGTGCCGCCATCTCGGCGTCAGTCCTCAGCCAGCGCTAGGGTAACGGTCACCTGCAAGCAGAGAGCGGGGTGAGACGGGGCAGGCGGCTACAGAGGTACCAGCCTCATGGGCATGAGGAGGTAGACACCCCCCCGCCACAGTCCCCCACCCAAGGGA
>NW_010411536.1:29614-33800 GCF_000710305.1 Buceros rhinoceros silvestris | reverse complement strand
ACCTTGTCACCTCAGAAGGGCAGTACAGCTGGTTTCTCATCCGACCTGCTCATTCGGCCGGTGCTGCAACTGGCTGCAGGAGGGGAACACGCTGCAGATCTCTACAATTTAATTCTGTTCCCAGGCTAACAACAATTAGCATTTCTTTTGGGTGCACTAGACAAGAGCAGGATGTTGCTACACCTCTCCCCTACAAGCGCCTAAAGCCCTAAACCCTGAGCATTCAGGGATTTGTACATATTCCTTATCTTAACCTATTGCTTAGCAACAGACTTTAACCAAGGACACGTTTGTGCAACTGCCCGGCGTATCGGTATCTGCTCAGCCATAAACACACCTTCCTGCGTTATCTCTGCTGGGGTAACCTGGGCAGCAGACGATCAAACGGAGCTGGAGGTTATCAGCTGGGTAGGCTCAGAGCATTTTTGCCATGCTAACCAAGCGATCTCGACCGGGCGAATCCAAGCTCTGCCCTGCAGAAAAGGTGCCTTTGCATACCAAGCAGGTTGCAGACAGAGGAGCATCCAGCAGGACCCTGCCTGGTGCAGTTCTGGGGCTGCTCCTCCCACGTGGAGAGGAGCAAGGTACCTGTTTACCCACAGGCGTTCGGTGTTCCCCTGACACCCTGCTGTGCGTGTGCATACTAATGAGGAGCCCTGTTTTGGAAAAACCCAACCCCGCGCTCTCTTAGACGTGACTTCAGACACCCTCTTGGTATCTACCCACCCAGCTGTTCCATCAAGCAGTTAACAGGGCAAAGCTCAACACAAACCTTGTACCTCGGACTGGATTGCAGCTGATGGCCCAGGGTTATACTCCTCAGGGGTAGAGAGGAGCTTTTTCCCTCCCAGCCAGCAGGCTGTACTTCACCACTGTAAGGCACAATGTAAAGGTGAACAGGCCTGGAAAGATGGGCAAGCACAGGGGTCCTTCTCACCTCCTGGTACCCTTGAGCCACAGCAGCTGGTGACTGTGCTGACACTGGAGCGTCCTTTGGAGAGTGCTCAGTGGCTTTCTGCAGCTAAAGACTCCTTTCCTTCGCAGAGTTTTTGCTATGGAACAGGAAGAAGAGGTGAATGTCACTTCATGTCTGGGATCAGGAGAGGAGTTTTGGCAGAGAGGGACAGTTTGAGAAGCAGAGGCAGGTTGTTCAGCATAGGGTTCTCCCCTTGGCTTATACTTCACAGTGCCGTAGCTTACACCATCACTCCGAGGGCTTGGGGAGGCAGAAGGCAACCCTTCACGATACTTGTTTTTGCTGCACACAGCCCGCAACACCACCATTGAGGCAATGATTCCCAGCTGTTGCTGCGCCGGTACTTCCAAAGACACGGTAGAACTCCTAATGCCCAGCGGAACTACGGCTTTTAATCCAGGTGTTAAACAGTGCGTTGAGACCCTTCACTCGGTGTAAGCCCCTGGGACAGAGCTGCAGTCAGGTCTGTGTTGCTTCAAGACACACTCACCCTAATGGCCATGCTGGCACGAGTGAAGTGGGTGCTCGGATCTGGTGTGCGCTGGACACCTACACCCCTACACCATTTACTCACTCTCTCATCACTGAGAAGGGGGCGTGGAAGAATAGAGAAAAGAAAAACAGGAGAAAGAGCAGATGCCCCTGTTAGATCTCACAGAGCACAGCCCAGAAAAGCAGATTCAGACGGGTTTCCAAAACCTGGGTATTTCCCTGGTGTGCTCTCAGTCGGGGAAGGCAGAGCCCATCCCTGCCGGGGGCGGCAGGGAAGGAGAGATGCTCCTATGCCAGCAGGATCACGCCACTTTCGTCAGGGCTCTGTGAGCAGAAGGAGCACAGGGGATTAAAATCCTGTCTGAAATTCTGATGACAAGAGGAAACACAGCTCTCCCATTATCCTTCTGCAGATAAATATTTGAAAGCAACTCTAAAGAAAACTCAGCCATGCGTCCCCTGCTACCTAGCAGGCAGCCACGCCAGTACAATGGGAGCCACGCTCAGACAAACAGCAACGCAGACGTACCGCGCTCACAGGCACCGGTCTCCATCGAGGGCCGCTGAGGCTGCTGTGTTCGTTTTAAACCCATCACAGGGTGTATTTTCACTCCAGAGTGGGAACACCAGTATCGCAGACATGGGGTTTGTTCTCAAAGGGGAGCTGAGGGAACAGCAGAATCACCTCACTTACTGCAAGGGGAACCCCAGGGTTACACCCCCAGAAACATAATTGGTGGCAAAAGGCCCTGCAGCTCCAGTTGCAGGTTTGAGTTATTCATCAGTCTTCTTCTTCTGTTCAGGGAAGGAGAGGACAGAGTAACCGCTTCTGACAGAGACTCATTAAATCAGGCCCCTCAGCTCCGTTCCCAGTAAAGGTAACCTGAGAGCAGCAAAGGTAACCTGGCCCTTAACCTGACCCAAGCCGGGAGCTCTCTTGGGCGGACAACAGCTGAAGTGCTGGTGGTGAGGCACCAGCACGTGGGCTATGGACTTCTCCACATGGGGGCAAGTGTTGGAGTGATGGGGGGGCTTCAGAACTGGGATCTTATTTCGGACCTTTCCTAGAAAACTAAGTCAAGCCCAAGGACACTTAGCAAGCAGGACAGCAGCAGCAGGGAGGGACCGTGTGCTCGGGGCTCCTCTCCCCTCTTGCTGGTTCCGTGGTGGTTAACAGTGTGTTCACCACAGCGAAGCCACACCTCACTACCACTGCTGCAAGCAAGGCAAGGATCAGGCTGGCCACAGCATTCAGACTTAGCTTCCTCTCCTGGACCAACATTTCCAAAGCCTCTTGAAAGCTCTCCCAGGTCCTTCAGATACTAGAGGAGACCTGGCCTGTCCGCAGCTGGGTTGGCAAATCTGACACGGTGCAGTAAAGCAAGCTAAGAAACCTTTGCACTTCCCGCGCTGAGGAGCGGCATAGGGCTCTTCTGCCCATGGAGACGTACTCAAACCCCTCTGCGCCCGCTGTGTCCCGGCTGTGGAGATGGAGACAAAGCAACCTGTTCTTTACAGGGATCGACAAAACCGTGGGGTCGGGCAACCTGCATGTTGCAAGTGCTCACAGTGCAGAAGCAGATGGCTGCCTAAGTTCTCCCCTTCCTTCAGGTGCAAGTTTCTCCTGACCGCTGCAGGAGCAGCGACCTTTAGAATGAATCAAGTTTCAATGAAGTCCAAAGTCTGAGCCGAGGTCGGATTCCCTCTGCGCTTGGCACTGTAAAGCCGCAGGAGCCTTTCTGCCGGTGTCTGCAGCCTAAGCTGGCTCCAGGGGAACGGGAATGCGACTCGTCCACGGACAAGCACCAGGGCACAGGATGGGGCTGTTTCCTTAAGGCTGACGCAGACCTCCAGGCAGATCCAGGAAGATGCAGCCCCCAGCGTCCCCTTGCTCCTTTAGGAACACCGTGCTGCACAAAAGGCACGTAGAGCACAGGCAGAACTGGTTGATAGGCGCGAGACCACACTGTGTCCAGTATCTAAAATGGCCAAGTGCAGTAAACCTCTGGTTTATCTTGTACCCTCAGTTAGGTACAGCTTACCTGAGCCAGCAGCACCACTACAAATCATTCACGAGCTGCAGTGACATCGCTCATTCCGCTCTGGGTTGTCCCAGCTCTTCTGAAGTCTTCCTGTAGCAGGAAATGCCAGGAGCGGGTACAGCTTTCTGCTTTGCTGTGTCTCGATCGGAGGGAGGTTTAGGATGCCTGGCAGGGGTGGCTCTCCCACCCCTGAGTTTCTCCAGTTGGCCTGGCTCTCTTTGGGGCAGGTACACCCAGCTGCTCCAGCCTCATCTGCCGTGTCCTTCCGTAAGGAAGAGACATCACACACACAAACATTTGGGTTGTTTCAGGGGAACCCACCCCTGCTCCTGCAGAGATGGAGAGCACCACACCAGCCAGGAAGGTGAGGTGTGAGAGGCAGAAAGGGGGGCAAGGCCTTCTGTGATGCCATGCCTTGCTCACAGGGCTTCCCTGGGTGGAGCGGCAACCCCCGGCCATGTTCACCTTTCTGCTCCCAGTGGCAGCTCACCGCCTTCCGGATGGTGGCCCGAGGACGCGGCACGCCACAGCCCCCGAGATCCTTTTCTTTCTGGTTCACCCAGGGTACCAGCTCTGATAGAGAGCTCAGCAGCTCTCCCCAGCGCTAAGGAAACCACGCCACCAGCAGAGGAGACAAAGCACCGGCTGAGGGGAGAAGGGACCATCCCTCTCCCAG
>NW_010411536.1:28487-29512 GCF_000710305.1 Buceros rhinoceros silvestris | reverse complement strand
GGGGCCCACCCCTCCCCGAGGGGCGGGGCAGCGCCCTGCCATATCAATACGCATCAATACAAGTGCGTCAGCATGGGGACGTGCGTGGCTAGCACTGGTCAGAGGCGGGGACAGGCCACCAAAGCCGCCATACGCATTGGACCCCCAAATTAAGAGCACAGAATTCTACTGCCTTTCAAAAGCAGGTCAGTGTTTCCCAAGTGCGTCTCAGCCACTGCCCTTTGTGGAAAGCTGTTTCTGCCCAGGGAACACCAGAAGCCACGTGAATAAAACACCTCCAGGAGGGTCTCGCTGTTTTGTCATCAGCAAAGACCTACCCTGTCCTACAAGTCCCTCTCCATCAACACAAGGTTTTCCAAAAACCTGTTCAGAAAAACGACACAGATGTAACACGCTTCAACTCCAGCAAAAGAGACGGGGGAGAATTTAATACCCTCTGAGTTCATGTATTCCATTTTAGGAAACTTATTCCACAGTTTCCCTTGTCCATGTCCCACTTCACTTGTGGTTCTGGG
Source organism: Buceros rhinoceros silvestris (assembly GCF_000710305.1). NCBI lineage: Eukaryota > Metazoa > Chordata > Aves > Bucerotiformes > Bucerotidae > Buceros > Buceros rhinoceros. The sequence goes on along the minus strand of NW_010411536.1, from coordinate 28,997 downwards.
TATTTATTTCACTCATCTGAGCAGGAACCTAAACCTTGCCCTGTTCTGGGACCATGGCACGCTGCCATCCTGTGAACAAGCCATCACGTGTTTTTAGGAATACTTCAAGAAAACGACCGAAACCACAACAGGTAAACCAGACAAGGTAAACTTCACATCCCTGAGACGCTGTCAGGCTCGCACGGCTCAGCAGAGAGGGCCCGTGCTCCCTCTAACTGAAGACAGCTCCGTGGGTTAGGAAGCGCTGCTGGAGTGGTTAACGCCAGCCCAGAGAAACAAAGGCCATTCCCCCAAGGTTTCCCCCAAGGCCACACGCGTGCAAACAGTTTCAAAAGGAAAACATCTAGAAGAGTTCAGCTCGGTACACGAAATTTCGGAGAGTTATAAGCAATTGTAAGTGCTGGAGAAGGGGCAAAAACAGAATTAAAACCACTTTAGCGACCTCAACCAGCATGAGGGCACCACCACGGCTCCAGCAGATGCGAAACACGCAGCTCTTGGAGCATTCTC
>NW_010411536.1:26389-28301 GCF_000710305.1 Buceros rhinoceros silvestris | reverse complement strand
AGTACAGTCCTAAAACTGGGCCACAAATTCAAAAATTCTGGAGTTTGACCTTCTTTTATTACTATCCTTAAGTCATTCCCTTATATTTGGAGCCTTCTCTCCTGATTAACATCTACCCAATAACAGGTTCTTGTCACCAGGCCTAGTTCTTCTTCTCCTGCCAGAGGGCCCACCAGGATTCTTCAGGAAAAATTTCAGTTGTCTTCCCACCTCCCAAATGTTTTTCTGGCCCGTGCCTCCCTCCTTTGCAGTTATTCCAGACCGCTTCCCGGTTCCTCCTGGTGCGACACTGTACCCGCAGCGCGGGGGCATCGCCTTCTCCGGTAGTGCTGGCGCTAGCTGGCGAGCCGAAGGAGACGCCGTGCTCCTGAGCTGAGCCGTGCGCCAGCTCGGGGCTCCCGGGCTCCTGGCTAACTCGGTAAGGGCAAACTCTCATTCCGGTTACTTACATTTTTATACGTATTTTCTGTGAGTCGTTCCTCACTCCCGGCGCGCAGTGGGGACAGGATTTAATTCTTTGGCACTGCAAGGATTCACAAGCCAGCCCAGGGCTTTGCCGAGGCGTCTGTCACAGCACCAGCGCCTCCGTGTTAATGAGTGTTGATAAAGTCCAGCATCAACCAGCGGGCAGCAGCAATTCAAACAAATTCCAAAGGAAATTCTATCTTCCAACAAAGAAATAACCGGCTTCGCAACCACTCACCCACTGAAGAGCTCTGCTGGGGCAGAGGGAGCCTGGGGTGAAATTCAGTGAGAAATAACCATAAACCACCTAACTGGTATTACCCAAGCCAAGAAGTAACGCAAGGAAGCAAGCACAAACAAACGGCGCTGGATTGCTTTTTAAACTGCTTGGCTTTGAATGCGCAAAGTCTCACATCTAACACTTCTGGATCTCTGTAGGTATATGGGGATTTTATTGTTACTTTGGGGTTTATAGGATTGTAAAACAGAATGTAATTGGAATAGGACCTTGAAGTAAGACAACAGTCTCCTGCAGCTTCCGAAATTAAGGACAAAACAGAGCTGTGGACATATTTCCTTCTCTGAGGAAGAAATAAATGTACTGGGATGATTCTGGTCTCCAGAGGAAGAACAATTGTGTCGCGTTTTGTGGTTTTCCAAACGACGTTCCTCAGCCGGGGGCTGTGCAGAGCACAGCGCAGGCTGACGGGCCCCAGGGCTAGCTGGGCTGTCCGGGCCGTGGGGAACGTGAGCCACAGCTCAGAAGGAAGCCTGCATTAAGCTTGTCCTTGGGTAAACCGAATCATTGTCCCCAGGTTTGTCACCTCTGGCTCTATGTCCCCACGGCCGTCCCGTCAGGCAGCTTGCTTGCTGTTGGGATACTCTGCGTAGAAGTTACCTCAGACGAGCGATGGTGAGTAGAAGGTAAAGGAAAGAGAGCGGTGGGAGCGGCAGCGACTCTGTTCTGGTGTCAGCTGAGCTTGGCCATGGGGAGCAGCAGTTTCTCACCCAGGATTTTGCTCTTTTTTCTCTTTCTTTCTTTGTTTCGCCCCCCCTCCCTTTTTTTGCCCCCTCTTATTACCAAAATCATTTACTTGAAGTGTTTGCTCTTAATTACAGCAAACATTTTTCCATTGCTGTACAGATGGGAAATGCACTGGAACAGAAGTGGGTGGCTGAAGTTCGTCATCTGTTCATCTTGTGGCAGAGATCAATATAGATTAGAGGTAAGTATGTTTATCCATATTAATTTTCAGAAAACAAAATTGTGTGCAACAGATTTATAATTAAGCAGGAGTGATGATGGTCTTGTACAGCTTAGCTAAATGGATTTGCCACCATGCAGTAGAGTAGAAGCTATAAAAACAGACCAGATGTTGCATTCGCCCCCCCACACCCCACCCGCCTGCGCTGCAGCTGGTGAGAGGGTCCTACAACCTAAGAAAAC
>NW_010411536.1:25870-26342 GCF_000710305.1 Buceros rhinoceros silvestris | reverse complement strand
TTCGCCCCCCCACCCCCCCCCCGCCTGCGCTGCAGCTGGTGTGAGGGTCCTACACCCTCAGTAAAACCCTAAACAAAACGCACGGCTTCTAAAACCGTACTGGCTGCCCAGGTGAGGTGGCTTCATTTGCAGAGGGGATGAGCAGCCCCAGCTAGGAGCGAAATCTGGATTAAGTTTGCTGAGGGACTGGCGTGCCCGAACACAGAGGCCGAGTTCACCCAGCCCTCCTGAGAGCCCTCAGCACCCTCAGCCGCCCTCACTGCTCAGGGCAAAGCCCCCGCTCGGCAAACCTTGGCACTCCTGCAGGTCTCGGTGCGGCTGTTACAGCAAGAGTGACTTTCATAACCTGTCCTGCATTTGAGGTAGGGTGTGAGGGCGCTCCCACGGACTTTGTGGAAATCCTTGGCTGAAAGCTGGATTCAGCCTGAGGTAGAAAAAGGACAGCTTGCGTAAGCCAACACGGAGCAGCCGA
>NW_010411536.1:24016-25630 GCF_000710305.1 Buceros rhinoceros silvestris | reverse complement strand
CTGGGTGAGGACAGCAGAGGACGCAGAACCACGATCCCCATCTCAGCTGCCAGCTGTGTGCTCTGTGCAGAGCAAGACCTGGCCGGTGAGGTCCGGTCCTCCCTGCACACGCGGCCTTTGGTGGAATCCGGCTTTCACAACACGCCGTGTTCCATTCGCAGTGAGGTCACGGCGGGTATTCATGGGGCAGAGGTATAGGAGATGGTCCCCTCATCATGGGAGAGGGGAGGCTTGGGCAGGGACCTAGTGACATCGACATTACACAACTCCTGCCATGGGAAGCTCCTTGCTCGTTATCAGCCCCGGTGATTAAGTGACTCACGGACCTCGTGTTGCCAAACGGCAAAAGTCATTCGCGGTTAGATAAACGCCCTTAAACTGTCACTTTACCATTTGTATCTCACAGTATTTTGAGGGCCAGCAGCTGTGTGTGGCTCCTCTGGTTTGCAGTCCGCATGCTCCACACACCGCACACCCTCAGCGCCGCTGCCAGCGCCAGCGCGTCACCGAGGACAAGCCTGCTGCAGCGTAGCTGCCAAATCAGCAATGCCAGGAGCGGTACCGCTCCGTTCAGGGGGCTCTTCCACATCCAGCCAGCTCTGCAAAGGAGCGTCTTCATTTTTGAGCCCTCCAGGCTGTTTATAGTGCTTTTATTGACGTAAGCACTGTTAAAGAAGCCAGTCTACAAGAAGAACCTTCTTGTGAGCACTGCTTTCAGGACAAGCGGGTGTTTTCAAGAAAAGTGGTTGCTCACTGTATGCCAGGGTTTTTCTAAATGCCTAAGAGCACCATCAGCACCTCCAGGCAGCTAAATACAAAAAACCCCGCCTGTCCTTCAGTCTCTTGGATTGGTGAGTGGGACATCTCGCCTTGTGGATAATTCAGTGCTGTGGAACGGTGTTCCAATCACAGCCGAGTATAAACTAACTCTTACTCTACCTGATGCAGATAATCCTGCCAATGCCACAGCAAATATCTTACTGGGCGTCACACATGGGTGCTGTGATGTCAACGAGAAGCTGAGCACTCCTTCCTGAGCCAGTGCATCGCTACCAGGTTGATTTCTAAATATTTCATCACGGCTTAGGCTGCGTTCAGAGCACACGGAATACCCTGCACTGATAAACAGGAGACGTGACTGTTCTCTCAGGTATAATTAGCAACAAAAGGGAGGAAGATTGTGTCTGTTACCAGCTGAAACACTTGCTCAGGATACTGGAAAAGAAAATACCTTCCCTGGACTCCCGTGACAGGCCACACTTCCCTCCCAACACACAAAATTTGACTGAGGGGGAAAGACTCACAAAAGGCTGATGGATAAGCTCTGGGGTTTAGACAGACTCAAAGGAAACATGGCTGTGCGCAGCACTGTCGACAACAACCCTCGGCCTCAGTTTCACCTCCTTGGTGTGGCAAAGGTTTGGTGGGGATGTGGACCCTTTTTATACCACTTCCTTGCTTTTCCCTCTCCGGAGAGTCATACTCACCCGTTGTGAGTTTACACAGCCCACAGGCCCAGAGTAAGGGGGCGAGTGCTGGCGTGTTCTACTCCAGCCCTCGGAGCCAAACGCCGCCTGCCACCGGCACGCTGACCAGAGCTACCGGAGCAGGCAG
>NW_010411536.1:21873-23964 GCF_000710305.1 Buceros rhinoceros silvestris | reverse complement strand
AAACCGCCCCCTGCCACCGGCACGCTGACCAGAGCTCACGGAGCAGCCAGAGCTGCTGCAGGGCTCGGCAGTAGGTGCAGGGTATAAAATAAACAGAGACTCACCCTACGGAGCCGAAGTGCTTTTGTATATACAGCAGATGCTGGCCTAATTTTTTTTTTTTTGTTGGTCAGTGACATATTAGAGGCTTATTTCTGATTAGACTGGACAGACATGGTATGAAACTCCCGTTGTTTCAGCATCCCCTGTTGTTTCGGGGTTAGAGGAGGACTGTCCAGGAGCAGTACCCAGGGAAGTTCCTCCCGACAGGAAATGAAGTTCTGCCCGTACCACTTGTTAGTAGACGGAGACAGCAAACCGCTCCGTAACTCAGTCCGTCCTCTGCAGAGCCCCACCTCACTGCAAGCCCAAACCGGAGGTTTCTGCAGCGCATTTGTCAAAAGCAAGCCAGAAAACACACTCCCAGGTGTACTGGAGGTCGATCTCAACCCTTAAGGAAATACATAGGAACTCCATGGAGAGGAAACCCACTGATGTTAAACCAGCCCTGGCATATTGTGTAACGCATTTTCTTCGTATTTATCTATTCCTCTCTATTTTTTACTGGGAAATGAGCTGGAGCCTACACTTTAGCACAGATTATTCAAACCCCAATCCTGGGCCAAAGGAAAAGCAAACGACAAATCCATACACATGGCAGGGGCAGGTCATGTCGACCGACTATATACGCCGTGCCTGCATCTCCAGAAGTTCCAGCTCAGGAGTCCTGTCCTGAATGAAAACATACATTTCTGGAATCCTCGACGAAAAAATACCCAACAACTTCCACCAGCCAATTTTGAGTTATAATCTTCCACAAAAGGCTTTCCTATTTTTCTGCAGAAAAAACCCCTGACAACCAACCACTTGGTCTCTAACAGCTGTGGTCCAGCCTAGGTCTGTTCATAACCATCGTGATGTATATTTATTAATCCTCCCCGCTCCCCTCCCTTATTTTTGACTGTCAGGTTTAGTCAGGCATAAAAATAAAGCTTTTGTGCTGCCAGAACATCTCATGATTTTTTCATGTGGCCCTTCATTTTGTTTGTCTACAGGAAACGACCGCAAAGTTCGGGTTTGTTCAGAGCACAGGACGTTTCACCCAGCCATCACTTTTTGACATTTGATAAGTAATTAACTACAGGAACAAATGGCTGTTAAGAAAATGCTTAGTGACAGCATGTAGATGATTTAAGGCCAATTCATGAACCACACAAGCCCCACGTAAATCTAAACTGCCGTGAGATGTACAGTAAAGACAGGAATTGCATTATGTCTTTCCCTTGCAGGCTAACAAAGAGTTAGCCTTCATCCAAACATGCCAGCACGTACTCCTGGCATCAAGCATGGGAAGAGATATATCCCATATATCCCACATATCCCACGTATCCCACAACCCATATCCAACTCCTTATGACAAATAGCAAATACAAAAGACGATAAGTAATTACAGGAGAAGGGAGCTCACTGGATTTCTTTTCTTCAGCAGCAGTTCCCCTGGCTTTCATCTCATCATTTCTCTCATGTCAATCATTTTGATTAAAAGAGCCGGAAGATCAGAGCTGATATGTTGGAGATAAAAGGGAGCAGTAAACTTGGTACCAGAGTATGGGCAAAGCACAGAGAGGGAAAAAGAATGAGCAATATGGGACAGGCACAGCGGAGGCGGCCGATGACAAAGCAAAGCAGGTCTGTGGATGAAAAGCATTCTGAGAAGTCAGCCCTCCACACCAGAGCGGGCCTTGGGCACAGCTCACGTACACGGCAACCGTTACTCACACAGCGGGTAAATCGCTCCGGTGAGGACCCAGTGACCAGCTAAGGACTACCCGTAAAAGCAGATTATCAGTTTTCATAATAGAGATGGGAAATAAATAATTTTGCTCTCTAAAGATCCCTTCTGGGGGCTCTCCTTTCTGCACTTCAGCCACAGGGCCTAGAACAGTGGTCGTAGGTTTCTCGTGGCTCTTGGAGCACTTTGACCTCCGATGGCTGGGGTAGTTGGTGCAGCATGGGCTGACCGACGAGCTGGCCAGCATAAGCCGCAGCCAG
>NW_010411536.1:21183-21757 GCF_000710305.1 Buceros rhinoceros silvestris | reverse complement strand
GCCGGTGCTAAGCGCCCTGCTGCTGTTAGCGTCAGCCAGCCTGCCTGCTTAGAGAGATACACAAGAGAAGGTACCCGAACGCTGCTCCCAAAAGCCACCGAGGGAGGCGGGGGTGCAGCAGCCTCCAGGAGAAGGGGCAAGGCTTGCCATGGGTCTTCTGCGCTTGCAGGGCCATTCCTGCGTAGGTCGGGCAGACTCAAATATCCTGGTCAGAGGTAGGCATGAGCAAATCCGTGTGGCTGGATGTTGTGGGCATGGCTCTTGAATTACCTAGTTAGGTTTTCTCCTTCATCAAAGACCAATTGGTCAGGGAAGGCCAAGGAGCAAAATTGCTCTCTGCTTTTGGAATGAGGAAGGGTAAGAAGGTTTCCTGCAAGGTTCTGGTGTGCTGAGGAGAGCTCCTGAGGGAAAACAGCCGTGGTCGTAATCCACAGCAAGCCAGCAGAGCACTCGAGTGGTAAAACAAACACTGCCGCGACCGAGTGCTGTGGAAACAAGCTGCAGAGCTGTGCAGGAGCCGCCTAGAGTGCTCGAGGCAGAAGACCCACACGTATGTCAGCCATAACCAGGCTAC
>NW_010411536.1:18934-21025 GCF_000710305.1 Buceros rhinoceros silvestris | reverse complement strand
GGGGCGGGCGGGGCGCCGGCAGCCCGCGTCTCCGGGGCAGCGCCGGTTCTGACCCTCGCCAGCAGCTGAAGGGCTGTCCTGGGACGGCAGCGCCCTGCTCGGGCTTCCAGCCACCAGCAGGAGGGAAGGGCAGGAGCACAACCAAACTGGTTTGGGAGGGAGGCCGAGCGGAACCAGAAGCGCTGTGACTTCCTTGAGCCACAGCCAACAAAAGATTGGGCCCTTAATTTATAAGCTGAGCAAATTTGACTTGGGGGTGATTAGTTAAGCAAAGGTGATTAACAGAAAAGGCATTTCTTGGCATGGTCAGGACCCCAGGGAAAAAAACCCCAGGAGCCCTTAATCCTGACAGTCACAGACCCTCCAGATCATGACCGTTACAACACTGTCGGGTTTTTTAAATGAAGTGAATGTTGGAAATATAAATTGCAGAAGTGAAAAAAACTATTCTTACATGTGAGGAAGCCAACCCTTCGCAAGAGGCAGGAGACTGTTAATAGTGTAGAGCCTGCTCCTGGCAGCTAACACCAGCATAAAAACCCCTCCGGAAAGCAGGACACGTGTATATTCTGCTGTGTTTATAATTCAGAATTAACACAGAACACCGAGCCTTTGCTCTTACGGACGCCTTCTGACCGTGCCTGTATTTTAAGCCATTCGCAGGATGTTGATACGCATGTACGAGGTTGAAAAGCTGGTCCCACCCGCGGCACTGCACTGGTGCATCGGCTCGTGTCGTCATTGTTATGATGAGGTTTAGGTGGAGAACAGTTGCCTCTGAGATTACTGTATGGTGTGTGATCAAAAAGCACGGATGCCACTTACATCCAGCTGTTAGCTCGAGGTCAAACGAGAAGGTTTCTGGCACAGAACAATTACACAGCAAAATAAACAGAAAGTGGAGGTCTGTTTTCCCGGTCAGCAGCCACGCAGACCTAGCCTGACGATAAAGGGTACCAGATCCAGGCTGAAATTGCCAGCTGGGAGTGCAATTTCACAGGGCGCTACAGCTCATTTGCTGCGGATTGAGGTGTAACAGCAGTATCTGTATCTCACGTAAGAAGTTGCTGCTGGCTCAGGATGGCTCTTCCTACCACTCCAGGCCACCGGGCACGGAGCAGTTCATGAGATCCTAAAGGATTTTCAAATAAAAGGTCAGCATTTACTTCCCTGAGAAAGTCAGACCCATGGTAAGTTGTACTAATACAACGCTTTGCTCAAATAAACACTGAGGAACTGCACTGGTGCTGGTTTTCCTAACGACGCTGTTCCTTCTAGAACTATCAGTGTGACAGAGCATCGCTTGTTTCGCAGGATGAAACTCCTCTTCTGATTTCCATCAGGTATCTAGAAATCACCAGTACCCGGAGACTGTTGAGCAGCCACTCGCTGCAGCCCCAGGAGGGAGAGGGCCCATCTGTCTATCCACCGCAAGAGGCACAGCCAGGACCACGGCCGGGTTAGGCACGAACCCCTGGCAGGGGACGGAAGCGCACACGGCTGTTAGCACAGCAGAGCCTGTTTTTAAAGGCAGTGAATTAGCAGTTGCAATAAATTGCCTTTTCCAGGAGGAGCTCCTGTACTTACATTTGTGTGTATATTTTCTCAGAGTCATCCCCAAGTACACGTCAAAGGCTCTTGGAAGGCATGTGTTAATAAATAATCTGCCTATAAATCATGAGAGGGGCGTCGTCAGCGATTGCTGGAGTTCATCCCATCTCCAGCTACTGCAAACTGCTCCTACTCAAAGACGACAGATCCTCCAACTCCAAGAAGAGCCTTGGAAGGAGCACGTTGGCCTGGAGGCACCCCGGATTATGCCAAACTTGAGGGGGGGGTCCCAAAAATGCACATGTGTGGAAGCACCACCCATGTTTTCCTATTTCGGCTGGCAGCCAGCTGGGCACTCCCAGCAGCGGGGTTCTCGGCTGTGCTGGGGGAAGCACCCTCTGCCAGGGCTCAGCCCACTCGCTGCCTGCCTTCTGCCAAGCTGCTTCCACAGGGAACACATGGGCAGCAGCCCCCCAGCCCCCTCGCTACTGTGCCCCGTCCTCCACAAGTGCCATACTGGGACCACTAATGGATACCAGT
>NW_010411536.1:14725-18820 GCF_000710305.1 Buceros rhinoceros silvestris | reverse complement strand
CCGGGGCCGGCTTCGGGCGGGCCCCCTGCCGGCTGTTGAAGCACAGTAACTCTTTCCAGTTTGAGAGCAGAAACTGCCAGTTTGGGCTGCCCCACCGTGAAGTTGTTCACAAGAAGATGTCCAGCAAGTTTTGACACTGCCCCCACCCCGCGAATTATCACCTCTCTTTATTTCAAGCAGCCCCAACCGGAATCACTTGCTGTTAACGGATGGTTTTCCTTTTACGGTTTGCAGATTTGGTGGCTAATTGTGAAGAAAGCCATTTTTGGAATGCCTGGGCAGCACACGCGTGAATCACAGCAGCGAGCCATGGCTTCTGGCTCCCAACATCTATCGGGGAGCTATTTTCTTCCCTCCCTTTTGTTGCACAGTACATTCTACACTATGAATCATTTTCCTGCAAAAATAGAAACCAGTGATGACTCTCTGCTCTCAACAGAGGAGCAAGGACTGGCATCCCATAATTACAAAGCACCAGGTTTGGTGGTGTTGTGACAAACTGCTGCACAGACAGGCTTCAGCGTCAGCTGGAGAGAGGTTAGTAGAAGCACCCAACCCCTCACGCCTGCTTTCAGCTGCAGGAATACTCGCGCTGGGGCTCACCTACAACCTGGATTCACCTCGGCCTCGCCCCCAGCAGACACCTTCTCCTGCATCCGGCAGGCACGCCCAGCTCTTCCCAACCCTGCTGGGGCACAGGCTCTGTTCCGCCAGCCCCGCGGTGGAAAGGGGCAGCCTCCAGGACAGGCTGTAACGGGGGGAGGTGGCTTCTTAGGCCACCACCGAGAGACTCCGTGCATCTCAGTCATCCCTATCCACAACCCCTCACAGCACCAGCAGAGCTGGCGACCCCGAGGGCTGGGCTGATTTGAATCACTTCCACGTGCTCAGGGGACACGCAGAGCTCCTACGCTCGGCCAGCTACACGCCCAGTTTGCATCTCAGATGCCCCTGCATATTTCATCAGTGGAAATGCTCGTTTGCTTCCTACCTAGTGGAGGGAAGCGAGTGTCTGAGGCTCTCGGGACAGCCGAGTACAACAGAAACTGCCCCAACTTTGAAAAACAGCAGCAGCCACCGTGAGTCAGGGCACTGCTGTCACCATTTGTTTGTTTGGTTTGGGTTTTTTAGTAGCTTCGATCAGCTTTTACTTCCAAACAAGCATTTTTGGGATGACTGCCCTCAGGCAGCCTAACTGAACTGACTGTGAAACAAAGGAGCTGGGCACGATCTGGCCAGAGTGGGGTTCTTTGCTTCAGAATGGTCAGATTTTAGACAGCTCTGGTCTGTAACAGCAGCAGAAGCTCCTGGGGCTACGTGTCCGCCTCAGCAGAAGCCCTGCTCTCAAGTGCTGGGTGAGGACAGCGCTAACAAACTGCTCTTTCTGTTCCCGTTCAGCCACATTCACACTCCAATCTCAGCACGGGCTTCAAACTCTTACTCGAGTCCATCACACACCTAATTGCTTTATTTCACAGCAATGGAAAGAAGCACATCCTTTAAAACGTGCTGCATCAGGACCTGCCCCACAGATGGTCAAACCACGGTCCAGACGGGGAGAGCTCTGCAGCCTTTGGCTGCGGCAGCTGAGGGGAGGCACAGGTGTGCTCCAGCCCTGACACACAGAAACCGCTTTTCCTGGCACGTCATTTCCATCTGATTTACTTACTTGCATGCAAACCTGGGAGCCGGAGGACTGCCGACAGCTGAGTCCTGGCATAGTGTTAACACCCTGGAGAAAACTGCCAGCACAGGCAGCAGCAGGATAAGAGAACTTTCAGGCTACTGGTTCTTCCCAGACTTCACTCAACAGCGAGAGCTGAAGGTAGAATCTGACCCAAACCACTGTGCACAGGGATCTTTCAGGGGTCTGGTTGTGCTGCAGCACCACGCCCCGTAAGGAAAGCATCAGAACCTCAGCGTTAACAATCTTACAAAACTGCTCCAAGAGTGGAAAAATACTTATTTTACCATAATCATCCTTTACTAGAGGATAAAAACCAACAGCATAAAAATTAAATACTTCAGTTTAAGTAAAAAAAGGAAGAATTAGAGTGGGCAAAACCCAAAACCTCTTCAGAAAATGAACTGAAGCTGTGCCTCTGTCAGACGCATTGCTGTAGGGCAGCTTGACCGCACAGCTCAGAATTCATGTGCCACTTCTGTTTTCATCCCGATTGTGCTGGGCGAAGGAGCAAGGAAGTCTGGAAAAGGACTTTGCGTGAGCAGGGCGGACAGATCCTGCCCACAGCGGCCAAATTCGACAGGGGAGTGCCACGAGCAGTGCGAAGGGGCTGCACTGGGGCTGTTCTCTGCCTGGCAACAGGTTCACGACAGATGAATTCAATGGTCCAGGAAAGGGTGAGGAAGGAGCAGCAGCAGCTGTGCTTGGCATGGAATCCTTTGGGATGGAAAAGACCTTTAAGCTCCTTGAGTCCACCCATTAACCCAGCACTGCCAGGTCACCACTAAACCACATCCCTCACAGAAGGAAACCCCGAGCTGACTCTGCAGGTTTATTTTGGGATCACTCACATCCGCAGAGAGGCAAGAACTGAGGAAATGGGACAACTACGCAACAAAGTGGACCCTGAACTCCACCACTCGAATCTCTACCAGGAGGGGATAAAGAACACTCCCCGTAAATGGTGAAAACAAAAGCACCATATTCTGAGGAACACTTCAAAGCTCAGGTGAAGCAGACACAGGTCATGTGTTACCACACTCAAACGGAGCCACAGCTGCTGCTTCTCTCCCCTGTGTACGTACCTACTCACCTGGTCTTTAGAACACCGCTGCTGGGGTGTCTTCGTGGTGTTTGAGTGTTGCATTTTCCCTGTCAAATCTAGGAAAGTAGGAAGAAAATACACAGAACCACTTGTTACCAAGATCTTAGCTTTTGGTTTGCAGACACTGTCTTCTCCTTTCAACCATGTGTGGGCTTCGCTCAATTGAGCTTTTCATTAAGAAAATCTCATCAATTTACCAACCAAGTGTGAGTGAGCACTGGCCGAGTAAGTGAGTTGAGTTCCTCGGGCAGATTATCCTCCAGAGGCATATTGGAAATGTGAACTCCCATTGTAACGTGCCTTTACAAGTTGGACTGATGACAGCACAAACCAATTGGATCCCAACTGTTTCATCAGTGAAATGATAAAGGAGGAGAGGGGATTGTCACAACAGTTATGGCTGAAGAATATAACGGAACTCCAGATGCATTTGCCCCCTGCTTCTGATGTTCGGTGTTCTCTGAAACTGCTGCTTTGCTTCAGGCTACATAGCCAATCACCTCAAGAGCCAGTTGCCAGCACTTCAGATTGCTGTTTCCCTCAGGTGCAGATAAGGAACAAGGTCTTGGGATTGATGGAGACACTTCCCATCTGCTCCAGTAGCAAATGACTATTTTAACAAACATGGCAGGCAAACTTCTCTTTAGAGGCAGCCAAGAAGGATGGGCCATGGATGTGAAACCTTCCCCCTCGCCACAATTTTCCCCAATTTCATTACTTTTGTGTAGCATTTTACACCTCTCTTCAGTAGCCAGAGAATTCATCAGAACCTTGGCCACGAAACCCATCCATAAGTGTAACCAGTGTCAGATAAATGGGTCACCACTCCACGTGGGACACCTCCAGCTCAGACCACAGAGATGCGTCTCCTTCACCAACACTTCCTGAGGGAAGAGGCAAATTGAATACGAAGAGCGAACTGCCAGAAGTGGAGAAGAGTTTTTGGCAGCCTTTCTTCCAAAGCCCAGTGAAGAACCACAGAAGGATTTTAAAAGGTTTCAGGGGAAGCCTCTGCCTGCAGAACGCCTCCAGCATCAACCCAGTTGTGATGCTGCCCCATGAAGGTGAAGAGGACAGGAGAGCTAGAGGAGCCGAGAGTCCCCTGCACACTTCGCCTGGACATCACAGCCCAGTTCAAAAATGAGGAGAACTTGTCCTGCTGGGACAGCAAGGGAAGACTGGAACAGGGAGACCTGCTGAAAGCGCTCCTCCAGTCCTCTAGCGCTTTTGATCCCAGCAGCCTTTTGAGAGGTAACACGTGCATAAATAAATGCCAATATTAATTCCATGGAAAAATGCTCGGCAT
>NW_010411536.1:0-14661 GCF_000710305.1 Buceros rhinoceros silvestris | reverse complement strand
GGCATTCGCACAGCCGAAGATCAATTTCACTATCAATTCTACCACCTGAAAAACCAGAAAAATCTAATGACATATTACACTGCTTTGTGAATCAATTCCAAACATTGGACATTTTCATGTCCTAAGCCATTAAGACTGTTTTCAAGCATGTTCAAGGCCTTTTGCATCAATGTAAAGACTACACTGACCATAGAGCTTTAGAGCAGACCTTGAATTATGATTTTCCTATTCTGAGTATTTCAGCAGCAACTGAAGACTCTGCATTTCCCTTTCGGACACAGGGAGCTTCAAAGGCCACCTGAGAGGCTTCAAGTTCAGTTAATGTTAGAAAAAAATCAGGGACTATTTAAAAGGAAAAAAAAGAATTTCTAACAATCTCTCTCCCATCCAGCAATCTGCCCAGGGTGACCCAAGGACAACCCAACTCCACAACAGCAAAAGCATCTCAGCCAAAACGTTCTAAGTTCCAGCGATCAGTGCTGTCAGCTCCCACTCCGCAACTGGAGTGTGATGGAAACAGAGCTACAAGACATCAACACTGACCTAGAAATCGGGCATCTCATGTAGGTAACAGCAGCATGGACATTTACACTAAACAAAACCACAGCTTTGATTCCTGTGACCTCATGCTCTGAGCAGGAAGCAGCTAAAGTGACAGTAAAGGTGGCACTGTCACCACCCTTTCTTCACATATTCATTCCGCACAAGGCAGTTACCCAAGCCAAGGCAGTCTTTGTACTGGGAAGGACCTGCTGCTTTTCAGCCTGTTCCAAACACACAGTGACTTCTGGCAGAAGGCACTGGGTCAAAGTGATTCCCAGCCTACTCCACACACCAGACCAGCACACACAAATTCGTGTCAGATCCTTCTGGGCATTACTTACCTCTCAAAAATGAGACTGCCGATGCTCCTGCAATGCAGAATCTCAAGCAGCTGTTCTGCCAGGTCTCTCGTTCTCACCAGTGCCCATTTAAGCACCTAGGTCTTGTCCCCAGGGTCCTGGGCCACAGGATGAGGACTGGGCAGCAACTGTTTGCTCAGTTGCTCATTCTGCAGAAGGCAAACCCTAACTGCTAGAATATTTAGATCATGTAAGCTTCCTGAAAGAGTGCCAGGGCACAAGCAGCAATTCTAAGGAACTCTGGCAAGTTAGAAGTTTTGACCAGCCCCTGTTGGAAAACCAGAGCTGTTTCTAGTCCTTAGGTAGCAGGGCTTTAACATCAGTGACCACAAACAACTGAGCAAGTGTTTCTGGTATCAGGTTGATCAGCTGTCCTAATTTTACATTTTCACTGTGATCAGTACACCTTGAAGATGATTAAGTGGTTTTAAAGCATTAGGTAACTGCTCTGCTGGGACCAGTGAGGGTAACTGGATGCAGGGGCCAGCGCTTTGTTTAAAGGCAACCTGAATCTCCAAACAAGGTAACTGTAGAGCATACGGAACATCAGCCAGTGCTTGCCAGGAGAGGATGAAGGCAAAGGCACAAACAGCCGCTGGCATTCTTTCAAGCTCTTGGATTTGGCCTTGGTCAAACCCATGTTTCACTTCTGCTTTTAAAAAACAAAAATGTAAACCTTGACAAAAACACCTTAGTGCCAGAAGCACAATCATGCTCGTTAGCAGATCAGTGAGGGGACATTTTCCTTCTGTACCCCGAGCTGACTGCATCCTGAACACCAGCAACTCAGACACAGCAGTTTCACAAGAGTCCAGGTGTGAGACTATGTTACCCCAATGTAGCAGCTGACAGGGAATAAACTCCAAAATAATTAAAAGAAAGCAAACAGGTTTAGTTGTCTGAACAAGGAATTTTAATTTTAGGTCAACTATTGAACTAGGTCAACATCCAGTTCACAACGTCTACAGATAGTGGGCATAGCCAGTCACTACGTAAGTTTATTGAAGCACCAAGCTCCACACAAGACTGTAAAATACATTTTAAACTACTAGTAAGAAAAGCTTCTTCAAGTCAACAATACTATTAAGGGCCAGAGTTTAAGGACTACGTTTTCACCTTCCAAGCTATTTTAAGACAGCCAATCCATTGCATAAGCAAACCAAACTGCTACATACTGAAACACATAGAGCAGCAACTGCGTTGAACAATTCCTGTAAATAATTCAAGGATACATTGAAACAGTATGGGTAAATTGTAATTTTTTATTGGAAAACAAATATACAACTTGGAATGGATTTGAGGCAAATCGTGCCATAAGCAGATTTTTTTTTTAAAAGAAGTGGCTAAACAAAGTTTAAAAAGCATAGTAACAAGAGGAGAAAATGTTTTCTGGTACAGGACCAGCAGTACAAAAAAACTTGTGTACGAGTACCTGGATAAATCACCCGTTTTGCATTAGTGCAACTTAAGTTTCATATTGTTGACTGTCAATCGTCCACAACGTTAAGACTCCACATTTCAACAACATGTTACAAGTATGGCCACAGACAAGTTACTGTGAAGTAAGCCAGGAGTTACAGTGCACCAGCCACACCTCTACCTACAATCCACACAGTCTGATCCTGTGGTTACCAGCAGGAGCCTTTATCCTCCATCACCGAGCATGGAATAAACTCCCTTAAGCGCTGGAGAACTTGAGCCAGCACGTTAAGGAAGGAATTGCTACCCATGGCAAACCCTAGCATACTTCACGTAACTTGTTCCACTAGCCATACCTACATCTCCTAAAGAAAGCTACTTTTTTTTTTTAAAACAGACAACCCAGATGTTCCCTCAGTTAACCAACTCCATCTAACTTTAGATGTGCAGAAGGGCTTAAATATCCAGAGTAAGCCACATGCAACATTTGTTACTTAGATCAATTTTCCAAAAATCAGAACAATGACAGTAAGATAAAGGAGAAAAACATGGAGGAATGGCCTTCTAATTACTATACATGCATATTCTTTTGACAGTAAGGGGAAAAACCTTTTACAGATAAGTTACAAACAGAGAAAAGGCAAATAAACAATTTTGTACAAGAAATTTAACACATTCTGTACAACATCTTCACTTCGCTGTCATCATTTGTACAAACTCTGTAAAAGGAAAGAGTTGCATAACAGTTATTCAGTGAGCAATCCAAATTGCAAGGTCTGAGAAGTGACCTGACTCACTAGTACTGAATGTGGCTTCAAAACTGCATTTTCAGTTACGTTCAAAAAAAAAAGCATCTTAAGACAGTTCCCCTTTTCCACCTAAAAACATCCTGCTTTTGATGGCAAAAGGCCTCTTACCAAAAAAGTTGGTTCCTCAATGCACTGGGCAACAGCCTGACTTCCAAAATAAAGTGTTACAGGATCCTCATGCCCACCGACTGAGACAGGCCCAAGATCTCCAGAAATGACCAAGTAGTCCCCAGAAACAGTGCTGCTGTGATGATCAGTTCCGCAGGCATACAAGGAAGGCTTTGTGCTGGTTTGAATTTTTTCAGAGACAAACAGCCTGAAAGTCTTACTGTTTTCTCTGAGTGGCTTTAAGGAACTGAATCACTGCTTATTTGCAGCACACTGTAAGTCAGATGCCACAAAATAGGATTCTCCGCTTGTGTTGCGGATCCACAGTTTCAGGTTCAGTAACAAAAAGGAGTGAACTGATTGCTCAAGCTCCACAAGAGCACCAAGAAATAAGAGGGGTGCCTACCTCCCCTCTGCAGCACCAGCCCCTGGACAGGCTGTTCCTAAGCACAGTTACAGAACAGCAGCCCTGCTCAAACAAACACCTTTTCACTCTCAGAAGAGTGCTCAGCTGGAGGTCACAACCAAGCCACACCTACACCTCAAAAAAATCTGGTAATGCCCCAGCTCTTTTCTAGATGTTTGGAAAGTTAAAGAAGGAGACTCAGTGCTTCTCAGCTGCAAGCAGCTGTCTAACAGAACTCCTCCTGCTTGCATGACTTCATTTGAGTTGCCAGGAAGAAAGGAGGACATAAAACCAAGCTATTGCTGTGGCTGATCTGTGTGAAACATACCTAAGAGGTCTTGTAAGGGTCCTAGACATTTCTGCATGTTCTGGAGGCTTTCCCCTTTACTTAGTGATTTTAAAAGCCTTAATGAAAATAAGAGTGACTTGCTACAGTCAGATCAACATTCATGAGTGAACAAGTCCATATGGGCAGCATGTGAAGATCTCAGTTGGCTTCTGTATTCTAGGGTCATCAGATGTCATTAGACTTAGAAAGGCATTTCTAACACTGCACAGGTGAACAGTCCTTTTTTTGCCTTTGGCAACAAGGCAGCAGTAACCCACTCAAACTGAAACCCAGAGGTACACAGTGTACAGGCTAAAGGCATTAGCTTAAAGGAACACTATCTGCTGAGCAGCTCCCATCCGAACATCACCCTGAAGTTGCTGTGACCACCAGCATCTACACTGCCACTGGCGTGACAAGTGCTACACAACAAGAAATGGTTAAGAACTCCTTACCTTCATAGTTTACTTGCCCATCACCATCAATGTCTGCTTCCCTAATCATTTCATCAACTTCTTCATCTGTTAGCTTCTCCCCAAGATTTGTCATCACATGACGGAGCTCTGCAGCACTAATGTAACCGTTACCATCCTGGGAGGGGGGAAAAAGGAAGACTGGAACAGACTGGTCTAAGGTCTAGAGCACTCCACTAACTCCCAAATACTGCAGAGTAAGCAGAACATTAAGAGCTCAGCAGAGCTTTAACCACCAGCTGTAAGTGTATCCTCACTGCTATCCAGGATCTCAGCCTGTCCTATCCCCAGGCATTTTGTAATCACCAACATAGCAATCAGCACCTTTCACAACCATTTTAAGTGACAGATGCCTACCAAATCATGTGACCATTTGGTTCAAGAGTCTATTTTTTAGACCAGAAGCTACTTATCCCATTCACCCTGTTCACAGGAGTCAGCACAGAGCCACAGGGCCTTCAGAGATCAGTTTTACATACTCCATCCAGCTGGGACACTGGGTATCGAAGCACTAGTGTATACAAACTCTGGACCGACTTTTTCCTCCCGCCACCCCATGGTACTTAGCACCATATTTTTTGTTTAAAAGTGCATCTTGCTTAAGAAGCCGAGTAACTTTAGAGTCATTTAACCATACACTTAGTAAAGCCTAAAGGAAAGATTTCAAATATTACCATTCTAAATATTTCAGCAATTTCCCTGCCAGCCTTGTACAAGTATTTCAGTACCACAACAAGTGGTAGCTTAATGGTATCCCCTGCTACTATCAACAGGACTCATTTGATTTTCACTCAGGGCACCACAATAGGCTGAACCTTAGGGAGACTTGCTAACCTCAGGGTTCTAGCTGACCGGACTGCAGATACCCCTCACTTCAGTGAGGATGCTCATTGCAAGTCAGTTTTTGCAACAGAAATATTTAAGGTGATCATTGTAGTACCTTGTCAAACACACGGAACGCTTCTCTAATTTCTTCTTCACTATCTGTATCTTTCATTTTTCTTGCCATCATTGTCAGAAACTCTGGAAAGTCAATTGTGCCATTGCCTGCAAGACAGTTACTTCATTAGAAAAATATAGTTTAGGCACTTCATTAACTGACTTATTAGTAAAATCTTACCATCAGCATCTACTTCATTAATCATGTCCTGTAGCTCTGCTTCTGTGGGGTTTTGTCCAAGCGATCTCATCACTGTCCCCAACTCCTTTGTGGTTATAGTGCCATCACCATCCTTGTCAAATAGTGAAAATGCTTCTTTGAATTCTGCACAACAACAAAAGAGGAGTTAATCCCTTCAGCTCTGCAGTGCAAAGTTTACTTCATCATACAAGAACCCATTGCTGCTTGCTGTAAATTACAAACCTGGATTTCATTCTCTTAAGAAAGCTATAGGACACTGCTCAGTCTGCTAAACTGTAATGCCAGTATGGGAGCACCAGCATCCAGAAACAACCCACCAGTCTATCAACCACATTTTGACCTAGACAAGATGGAAGGTCTTTCATTTCGGAAGAACTCAGATGGATGTTATTATCTATCCTGAAAGGAACCAGTATCTGCAACTAGGATGATCCACATCCTTGGTAGGAACCATTTATCTCATGAGAAAATATGACATTATTTTGAGAAGGCTAGAAAATGGTACTCAAAATACAAATGCTACAGCTTAATAGCTCTATTACTAACGGAGGAGACTAGTGAATGGAAAAAAGGTATCAGACCAAACTAGTTTCTCATAACTCAATTCCCTGGACATGCCAGTTTGAACAGCACTTGGTACCTGGTACAGCTGCAGTACCTACTGCACCACAGGCCTCAGCACTAGGCCATAACTAGCTAAAAGGGCACTTCTCCCAGGCTGCTCTCCCATTGGACCTCCATGGTTCTTGACTGTGCACATACACAACTCCAGTCAGTTCGAGGGGGATAGTCCCTGGAGTCTTCAATTCTCAAAAGCTGTGTAGAAAATTGCTTCATCCCCACTGTATCCAGAAACAGCCTTCACAGAACTAGTCAAAAACAATCTAAGACTGCTTCACTGTTTCAGTGCTACCCCTTAACCCCCAGCAGTAGCTGTAGCATAGCCAGCAGTATCAGTACAAGCAACGGGATGTTAGTAACTGTGTCCAGTCCAAAAGTGGAGCTGGTTTTAATCCATGCCATCTGTTTGGCTTTGGCCACAGACCTTAAGCTAGCTCACACAAATTACAGTTAAACATGAAAACCTTACTTGTTCCCCTGTCTAAGATCATTTTACAGCTCTCAAGGCACCCAAGATCATGCCTTTGGAGAACTTGTTAGCTCAAGGGTACTTCTGCATCAGAAATCCTTGCAAGAATTGATTTTGCACCATTTCCAAGTAGCCAGCTTTGCAGATGGTGGGTTTCCCAGACCAGAATCAGTCACAGTAAAAGTTGTGTTTTCACCTGAACTGCATAAAGCCTTCCTTCATGCACTTTATACTCAGAAACACCGAGGTGACTACAGACGGGCAAGTGTTAAGAGTGCAACTACAAAAATAGGCTTTTTATAGTTCATGAATGCAGCTCTAATACCAGAGCCACAGTTGAGTCCCATCCAGGAAAAAAAAAACACTACTCTTTTACATCTAACAGTTTGAAGTGTTCCAAAAGCCAACTCTTGCTGCCTGGCACAGAAGAATCAGAGGAAGGCTACAGAGGCCCAGGTAAAACTGTTTCAAATCAGCATGGTACACTCACACAGCAGAAACAGGCCTGTGCAACAGACAGCTGTACCTGTACCTACAGTTCCTACCAAACAGCCTCTGGGGCCAGTTTCACTTAGCTTGGAGGCAACAAAAGTTTGGAGTAAAGTTTTACACCAAAGAAGAAAAGGCTTTTGAGTCAAGCCTAGTAAAGAAGTTGATAGTCCATCATGGAAGGACCTCAAAAAGGGGGAACAATAGAGTCTCCATCAAGCACTACTCAAAACACTTAGCTGTTCCCCCCCTTCACTTTCCTTCCGCCAGCATTCACTTGAATGTTGTCACTAGCCCAAACATGAAGCAGACTTCACTACTGCAATTTTGAGTACCATCTTCTAGCCTTCTCCTTAGAAATAGCAAGTTTTTACACAAAATTCAAAGACTTGCTTTCTACAACGTGGGCTGTTCATGCTATGTGCCGAGCACTTTCAATGAACCACTCAAAGGACAACCCCTTTCTTTTACTCAAAGCTGCTGTAAGCCAAGGAACAACCAGCTATAAATTAAACCATAAAGAACATACAGTGATCAAAGACCAGCAGCATATTCCTGTTTGAAATGCTGAATCAAGTTAGGAATACAGTTAAAATACCTTTTTACCCACTTCTAGAAACCATCTCCAGTGATTAGAATAAAGGAGTAACGACCTATGCAGAGACTATTTAGACTGTAACAAGAGCAACCCCACACAGCTTTGGAGGATTTGCAGCAACAGCCAGTGAAGGCAGCTATGAGATACTTAAGTGTAGTGACTCAATTCTGGCTTCCTGCAAGATAAGATTAGAAAACACACCTCCCACACTTAAACACCTTCTGACTCCATGTAACACGTAAAGCAAGTCCTCCCTCGATTCCACACTCCTCCATGTGAAAATTCTCTTGGATCCCAGATAAGGCTAACCTGTCAGAAACCTCAGGACAGGGAAAAAACAAACTGCATCAAGAGAAAAGGCTCCTTCCAGGCCCCACAAAAGCAAGGCTAGTCCAGCAGACCGTGAACTCACACCCTAGCTCAAAATGTTCCATTTAACAATAGCTTCCGAGGTGTCTCTGCACCATGTTGCCCTTCCAGATGAAGTGGCAGTCTTTAGTGACCAAACTGTTCAGCGAACCAGAACTACCATTCCCACTCTCACAGTTCAGTCAGCTATGCCGGGAACTTTCATAGCAGAATGTCAATTGTTCTCTTCCCAGCCACCAGGAGCTCGACACTTACATGACTATTTCCTCTATGAAATAATTTCTAAATAACTCTTGTGGTCAGATCTCCAAAAAGAGAACCACAGGACACTAAAAGAACAAGGCATAACAAGCACCATACATAGACACACTTGTTCAGAGCACCTATTTAGGCCTCTCTGAGGTCTAGTGGAAGGAAATAGAGCTCAGCTGCTCTGAGACAAAAGCATCATTAGATTTTTTTCCCCAACCACCCACACCACAGGGTCCTGACCTACATACCTTTAATACAAGGCTTAACCAAAGGGATACCCGTTTGACTTGGCAAGTTCAACTCTTACTGAAGTCACAACTAGCTTTCACACTCTGTACCCACTCAGCTTTCAAAAATCAGTCTCATATGGACAAACCCTGGAAATCCTTCACCCCCACTTACAAGGACAAGAAGCTTGGTCATATAGGACCAAATGACTTCCATAGGAAATAAGAACATCTGGAATCTTTAACAACTGTATTCTCATGCTTCACAGTAGTGGTAGAATATTTGTTTCAAGCCCAGAAGTGGCTGCTTTAACTACTCTGACCATTTAAGAAAGGGAATGTTGTGTCTACCTTGTAGTACCATTTTCTTAAGACAGCCTTCAAATCAAAAGCCAGTTTTGTTCAGATAAAGTGAAATTCAATGCTGGGGGCTCAAAATAGAACCCAGCGTCTCTGTACATCACACAAATTGTACCTGTAACAGTCTTCCCATGAGACACTGGCCTTCAAGTTCAAAACTAAGCAGCCTGCTTGCTCAGCTGCAACCCTTCCGAAGTAGCACTAGGGATGCTTCTCCAACAGACCAGCTCATATCTTCAGAGTCTTCTAGTTTACTTGCAAACACATTTGTTTCATTACCACAGCTGGGAGTGGCAGTCCATTTCACACTCGACACTAATACCAAGTTATACTTTTATTTTTTCCACACAAATAAACCCCTCTATTCCAGTATGACAAGCTTGTTAAT
Source organism: Buceros rhinoceros silvestris (assembly GCF_000710305.1). Lineage (NCBI taxonomy): Eukaryota > Metazoa > Chordata > Aves > Bucerotiformes > Bucerotidae > Buceros > Buceros rhinoceros. The sequence goes on along the minus strand of NW_010411536.1, from coordinate 5,302 downwards.
ACTCACTTTTGTCTCTAAGAACTATACTGTCATTACCAAATAGCTAACATTCGCACTGATCTTGAGGTGCTGTTAATAGGCTTCCTGTTTATATTCCATAATCAGCTACATCAACTAATAAAGCTGCTACAGTTAAGAACTGGCACAATAAGCCATTATTGAAAAGACAGCTGTGACAATTGATAAAGCCTGCTCCAACTAAACTGATCACAAAGCCCCTAAGATATGTAGGCCACTTCCAGAAAAAAAAAAAAAAAAACTTGAGTTGAACTAGATTTGGCTTGTGCTTACTCATAAGACAGCACCATGGCAACAAGTAAATAGACTAAGGACTTCCCACAAAACCATAATTAGTCTCCTATGAGTTAAAGCAAGCTTCTGAAGTCTAAAAGCTACAGAAGAATGTTCTTACACTTCAAATTTGGAAATTATGGTAAAAACAAACCAGCTCATTATGACACATCTGTTTAACACAGTGCTTTCAAGAGCTACACCGTAGTTAAACAGCAATACCTCTTAGAGGCTGGTTTTGTATTCCTGACCCAGTACTATTAAATCTGCAGACAATAACACTCTCCAACTAATTTCACATGACAGTTATGCACACTGAGACTTTCTAGTATTAACACTATACACTTGTCAGATCAAAACCCCTTAAGTTTTTGAATGTCCATGGCAAGGATGCAGCCTGCATTACTTTAAGTCACATCAATTACCGAAGCTGAAGCAAGTCTTCAGAGAGCAGTAACAGATACTAGTTTGTGCAACCTGCATGAGTAGAAGACACAAGTGACTAAAACTTCTGGTTATCGTAAGACAGTTGCCAGCACACAGAAACCATTGTTAGGGGGCCAATTCTAAAATGCAAGAAATGCGTATTTACTTAAGCATTTCAGAGCAAGCACCAGACCACTGGAACACGGCACAGAACACTCATGGCCAAGTACACCTGCAGTTCCAAATAGAGAATGTCAAGAGTTGTCATCATGGGGCCAGTCTCTGTTGTCAAAAACAGCCACTCAAACACCTCTGCTGACTGGAGACTGCAAAGTAAATTATTTTTGCCTTCTGTTAGAAGTTCTGGATTCCAAATCTTCATAGGAGATTTGCCCCTCACTGCCTTTCAGTTTGCAACTGGGACAATTCTGTCCAGACCACAAGAGGAAGACAAGAGTCCCACATCTGCTAGCTAGTAAAGCCCTGAGGGTAGTCTAATTGTTCCGGAGAACAAAACTTCATTGTATCCAGGGTGCTTTTACAGTATATGAGCCTTTAAAACTTCAGTGACAAATTAAAACATACCACAATACTTCTTCAGTATCTAAGAAAGCTAAATATCTTGTGTAACACAGACTGTCACTGGATTAAGAGATGTGCCAGGTCAAGTAGGAGTAGCAACAGAGCATGTAAAAACCTCACCTGCAATCTGCTCTTCTGTCAGTTGATCAGCCTGCAATAAAACAGAGTATCATTACAGTCACAGCAAAAGTTAAGGCAAAATAAGACACGCTTGTAGAGGGCTCTGAAATGGCAGTTGCTCTTCAGGACTTACCTGTAGCATTCTGAGATAGTCCTAACTAACACAGCTCAAAAGTCATCAGGATCACTCGCTAAGTAAGAACTGGCAGCCTGTCCTCATTTGCTGACCCTGCAGGAACTGGTACAGCCCACTAATGGACTACCATGGATATCGATCAGTTACCCAAGCAACACCAAACTCAAAGGCACACAGGTCCCTCTAGACTGGTTTTCAAAGCTCATTAACACAGCATAGTACTGGTAGTAATACTCTGGTAAACTAGCCCCAGCTTTAACACCAAATACATCTAAGTAATGCAGCAGTAACCCCAAACTCAAGCAGAAGAGACTAGTCTGCCTAAGTTACAACACTAATTAGAGAAAGACACTCTTCTCTAGACTTACATCATCCCCTGATTAGCATGAAGCTTCATGTCCAAGACCTGGCCATAAAAAACAGAGCTCGTATAATCAGTACTAGCAGTTTCAGCCCAAAGTGGTCACTTCAACGCATTTGTCACGTGGCCGTCCAGACATTTTCCACACCATTGCCTACAGACTCAAGCAGCATAAGGCAGTTCACAGGGCCACTAAAAAGGTTCAGTGGTGGAAGACAATTTCGTTACTGGTTGGGTAGGATCCAGTTTATACCTTGTTTTGCTCTTATCACTGAACAGCTTTGAGTCAACTGGATTTGACAGCAATAAAAACAGTCTTTCAGGCCAAACCCATAATGACTTCAAAACCAAAAAACACAAAGGTGTTTGACACCTGAAGAAATACTTTCCCTAGCTTTTCAATCAGCCGATTCTTCAAACGAATTCTGGGTAGCTTCAGTTGAGTTGCAGTATGCAGGCCATACATTTCCTTCTCAGAAGCTCCTTGAACTCTTCACCCCATAAGCACTCCAAAGAGTCAAGAAAACCCCAACTTTGAAATACAGAAGAGATACACTCGCTGCCCAAGTTCAACAGCACCTTTTTACTTTTGCTCCTGTTGTGACCATTTCAGCAACAACCTTTTTATAATTATTGCAATATTGACAGAAACATTTTCAGTCATTAGCTGTGACCACAGTGTCAGTGTGTCTCTACACATCAGTCATCTACCAGTGAAACATTTAGAAAAAGGCATACACCCCACCTGTTGATTTTTACTTTACTGATTTCAATTTGAACTACATTTCTATATTGCATGTAAGCTTAGAAGTTACCAGCTTCTGGTTAGTCTTCCTGTAACAGAGAAGTCAGCTGCTCAAGTAACTATACAAGAGCTAAACCACTTTAGAAGATACACATACAATACAGGAAGAGCACAAGATAAGGGCCATCATCAGCGATTTCTCAAGCTGTCTGTAGCTGGCTCACTCTAAGAATCAAGACCACACTACTGAACAACTTATAAAAGAGCAGCAAATGGGTATTGGGAACAAGCAGAGTCTACAGCTGCAATTTCAGCTGTAGATTGTATTCCCATGCAGATTCAACTTTTTATTCTGTAAAAAAAGAGATGGTCTCAGGCAGCAGCCACACTGCTGAGAACTTTGCCACTTGGACATCAGACTTTGAGGTGAAAGCACTCTACTGGTCACTGCACAGAAGCCCAGCTCTTGTCTGGAGTGTATCATTAACATAGACTCATCCCTTTGCACACTATTCATGTTTTTATTGCTCGAGAGAAGCGAATGATGTGCTACATTTCTGTGGGGTATTTATATCTCCAGAAAGCTGTAGATCAGATTTAAGTAGCAAGAACCTAGTTTATTTAGGTCAATACTTAAGGGTTACCAAGTTGAGTCACATACTGCTTTATATAAACAGTTTTATACTAAAACATGACACAAAGCAGCATTTCAGCTGTTAAGTGTTCCTGAACTCTTCTTCTCTAACTCTCCAACAACATATAACATCCTCTAGCCGCTAAGCATCAATTTATGTTTTGTCAGTACCTGTAAGACATAAAGCATTTGGGAAGAGGATGAAGCTTATTAGAAGCCACAGGTACAGGGCAGCTGAAAGATAAGAGAGGAGGTGGGGCAAGACTGAACAAACACCATCTGTACTCTGCAGTGCTAGGCTCTGCAGACTGCTGCGCAACAGCACTCCAAGGCGGAGCCAGCCAGGCTGCCAGATTGCCCCCTCCCATGCCACTTTGTCCTCTGGCTCTCAGCACAGACCCACACTGGTGAGCTACGAGCCACTGTGACCTTCCTAGAGGGGCCTGCTAGAGTTCTCCATCTTGAATTTAAGCTAGATCCTCATGTGCCACACATGTGGCAGTGCACACACCTTCAATAACACACCCCAACCTCAGAAACAAACAGTGAAATTACAACTGTAACACACCTATGTGGAATTTTTGACATGTCCCTCCCTATGGCAAAGATCCCCCAAAAAGCTCCTTTGATGAAGTGAGGGAACCCATCACAGCTTTAACACAGCATTCTCCAGCTTGTGTCACAGCACTTTCATTTTCGCTGCAATAAGCTCCCATCCTCCCGCCCCCAGATTATGTCAAGGGCCTGACATAGGATCTAAGCCTCCCAGGAAAGCAGGAGAGCTGGTGTGTGTGCAGCAGTGCCAGTGGCAAAGGCAGCCTCTAGAGGTAGCGTTTCAATACAGGCAGAGCTGCTGGGCAGTCATCGGCTTGGAAGATCCTCAACAGAGCTGACTAACACCGCCCAAGAGCACTATCAGCAAATCCCGGAACAGAAGACACCGATCCCCTCTAAAACTTGGCATTTTGGTGTGCTTCACAGGTGTCAGATCTGAAGGGGCAGATCTGTTCTGGCAGGATTCACTGAAGGACAAGAACTAGACAGACTGGCATATAAGGGCTAAAACTACACTTACAGTAGGTTAGCTGATTTGGGGAGCAAAGCATTCTGCTTTATCTAGCATGTGCGGTATCGAACACCACATACTCAGGTTTAGCCAGTCTGGTCTGTCAGGATGAGCTATAACCACATTCAAAGTGTCACTGTGCCTCCTGGACACACCCTTTTTTATATAGACCTTCTTGAAGACACTCCAGTTTTGGTTCTGTATAGACTACTAAAACACACCGCTAGTCTTCTGCGGCTAGATTCACTGTTTTCTCCTTTATAGTTGGTTTGCTGTATGGGTTCACAATTCAAGCAAAAGAACAAATTCGGGCTTCTGTTCACCTGATTTCTTTGCCCAGAAATAAGAAAAAAAAATCAATTTTAAGAACGCATCATTCACATTAGACAAGGAGAGTTGATAGTGATCTGATTCCTTAAAAGCATATAATGAATGAGCAGGCAATTCCACTATACCACATCTTCTCTTAATGCAAAGGTAGTGCTAAGTGGCCACTGGTGTTGCTTTTGCAACAGAATTGTTCCTTTTAGCATGTGTGTCAGCGTCCATTTGTTTTAATTAAAGCTAAACTCGTATCCGAATTTGAAACAGTTCTCCAGTTCCTCAAAATGTGTTCTATTTCGACAGCTGATTAAAATCCTAAACAAGCATATTGCTAGGAAAAATAAAATCTGCTCGATTAAGAAAATGCAGGACCATCCACAACAACGATAAAACCGGGAAGACAAAACTGTTAAAAAACCCCCCAAAATTCCCTCGTTCACTAGAGCCACCGACAGCGAGGCGTTACCACGAAACGGGCAGGGGAGCGGGGCTCCAACACGAGCTGACAACAGGTCTAGCAAGGAGGGAGATGGTGCAGTGAGGCAGCCTGCCCCTCATCATCATGCTGCTCAGAAGCTGCAGGGCTCCGCAGTGCATTATTACCAGGCGCAACACAC
>NW_010411535.1:59152-61117 GCF_000710305.1 Buceros rhinoceros silvestris | reverse complement strand
CCAGGTCTTCCTTCCCAGCCAAGCTCTGCTTTCTCCAGAGTACCGGGGGCAGGACGCAGCGGCTGGTGATGGGAGGATTTTGCAGAGCCAGCCCCCAGCCCCCTGCCTCTGGAGTTCCACGGGGGCAGCTACAGATTGTGCAGGCGCAGGGAGCTGGGAGGGGGCAGCTGATGCAGACGTTGGCATTTCAAGGAGCAGAAAACACCGCGCAACCGTGTCGGGATTCACCTGCCGTTTCGAAACGAGAAGGGACACAGCCACACTGAGAAGAGCAAAGGAGAGCTCTGGCTCCATCCTGCCTCTGGCAGAGCCACTCAGCCCACTCCTCCCCGGGAAGCCTGGTGCTGACTAGCTCTCTGTGGGGCTGAAGGACCAAGGGACTGTCCCTGACAGACCGTGCTCCTCGGGGATGCTAAGCGGGTGCTTCTCCAGTGCCTAAACACCGGGTGAACGCAGCAGCACTGCAGTGCGATTGCCCGGCTCCCAAAGAGAAGGTAAGTGCGTGCACACAGGAAAAGAGGCTTCAGGAAGGTGACTCTGGCAAGTCACTGTTTCCAAGTGCTCACGGTCACCAGCTGGGACAGCTCTGGCTGCTGAAACACAGGGTGGCCTTGGCAGCCGTCCCCCAGCAGCGCTGCGGTGGAGAGCAGGGATAGGGTGTGCTGTGCCCACCACGCTGTGGTCACAGCGGAGCGAGGCTCCCACGGGAAACGGCTGGCAAGGGAGGGGGTCGATAACAGTCCGACCAGCGACTGACGTGCTCCAGGCACTGAGTAACAGCACAGGAACAGTCACAAACTGCTGCTACAATGGGACCTCGTCATGACGTGACAGCTCCTTTCCCTGGGGTGACCCTGGCTCCCAAATGCCCATCGACAGCCATGCCAGGTCCACCCTCCAGACCAGCTGCTGGATCTACAATATGCCCCAAGACCACTTGCTGCCGCCTACCCGGACGAGGAGCAGCTCTGGGGGAGGGCTAGTGCTGTGTGACAGCCAGGATGGCTGGAGCGGAGGACGCGGGTGCCGAACAGGGGCAGAACCCCGAATCCCCTGTGTTTCTAGAGGACAGGCATGCGTGGTGGGAGAGGGAAGCCTGCCTTACTCCGGAGAAAAGAAGTGGGGGTGGCTAGACCTGCTTCCAGGAGACCGACCAGAAGCTGCAGAACTGGGTGGAAACCCGCAGCGCTACCAGAGCAGCACAAGTGCAGAGCTCTGCTTCTGCCTACCAAGCCCTGGTCGGGAGAACCTCCTAGCTACCAACAACTTAGTGAACAACTTAGTGTTCTTAGTGAACAACTAAGACTAGAGCAACTCCGTATGGTGTAAACAACTTCAATGCGAACACAATCCAATGTCTAAGTACGGATAAGCCGGGGGAGACATCATAAACCCACGGTAACGCAGAGAAAAATGAGAGGGGAGGGCATCGCCCTTCACTTCCAGATACTACAGCAATCACTGCTCCGGGCTGGGACCCACCAGAACAGACGGCTGGGGGTAGCGCTGGGTGGGAAGAGTTCTTGTGGGGAAAGGTGCCCCGAGATGAAAGTGCAGAGGAAACGTGGCTGCAAGACTGCTTCTGTGCAGGGCTCAAACCTCACCATTGCAGGGTCAAACTCGCAAGAGAAGCACGGACATGGGACTGGGGGAAGGAAGAGGGGCTGGGGCAAAGAGCGATTCATGCTTAGACAGCCTTTCCTTGGAGGAGCAATCAGGCCTACCACCTTCTTTGGAACAAACCAAGCTGAGGAAGAAAAACTGGAAGAAGTCAGTTTACTGGTAACCGCGTTTGCCAGCTTCCTTTCTGCCGCTTTCTTTCCCTTCTCCCCTGCCCCTGCCCGTCCCTAACCTGACCGTTTATTTGTCCTCGGTCCACTCCGGGATATTGGCCCCTGCTAAGGCAGCCCGGTACTGCTGCAAGACACCGCGGATGCTTTTAATGAACCCCTTGGACAAAGGGAA
>NW_010411535.1:38786-58997 GCF_000710305.1 Buceros rhinoceros silvestris | reverse complement strand
TCTGGCAGGAAACTCCTGTAGCTCTTTCTCCTTTTCTTTGGTTTCACACTAGGCTGCAAGGCAGAGTCCTGGGCAGCCTTCCCCTCGTCCGTTCGGTCTCTGGCCAGGTCTGCTCCCCTGGCTTGGCCCACGCTCTCCGAGTCTGAGTGCTGTTGGAGATCACCAGCGCTGGGCATCGAGGTTGTGAACTCTGTCTCATCCTGCTCCTCCTTCCCATCAAGTGCCGAGTCGGAAAGTTCAGCGGCCGCTCCCTGCTCCGAGCCGTACTCCCCCAGCGATCCCGCATTGTCTCCTGGGCTCTCAGCCAAGGTGCCGCAGGCAGAGAGAAGGGAGGCAGAATCGGCCCCATTGGCCTGTTCGTGGCTCCGCTCCACCAGCTCGTTTGTCTCCAGCCAGGACTCGATGCGGGACACCAGGCGCCAGCCGTTGCAGCGGAAATGCTCACGGATTTCGTGCTCAAAGACTTCCACCGGCCTGCGCAGCAGCTGCATCATGGACTGCACCACCCGGATCAGGGTCATCTCATTGTAGCAGCGGCTGTTCTCGTAGCCCTCCTGGAGACCCCGGTCGCTGTCAAAGCCCGCCTCGTTGTAGTAGGGCTCATTCACTAGGATCAGACCTGCCATGGGAAGGGGAGACCAAGGGGTTAAGGGAGGAACTTTGCTGTGGATCTCATACTACCAGAGCGACGTTCAAAATCCCTGGCTGGCAAGAATAGTCTTCCACCTCCAGCAACAGCAGAGAGGGCCAAAGGGCAGGAGGGGAAAGGTTTCATAGCTCCCTCCCCTCCTAGCAAAAAAACCCACAAACACACCCAAAGCTTTTTTCTCTTCCTCTTAAACAGAGCAAAGGCCTTTGCCAGGCCCTGTCCTACCCAGCGCAGCCCCATCAGACAGGGCAGCTCTGAGACAGTGACCACTGTCACAAGCCACCCATACCAAGGCTTTCTCCTGCTTGCTTCTGGTTTAATGCAATTTCACGTACGCAGCAATGGCACCAATGCTGCCCGGCGGCTGGCACCCTGCCACGAGCCGCATTAGAGCCGGGGGAGGCGAGATCAGGCGTCTCTCAAAGCCCCGGCAGCAGGAGGAAGAGTGGAGGTTTTTCTCTGGCACCAGGCTGATCCAGTAAAACATTTAGTATTTCACTTTCTAAATTTGGCTCCTCAGCTTTGTAAACGAGAAAAGGCTTTTCTCGTGGTGGTGTACCCCCACAGGAGGATACGGGTGGACTGCAAGATCTCCACGGAACACGGGCTGCCCGCAGGCAGAAGCCCTCGCTCTGTGCCAAACATTTCGCAAGTCGCATGCCCGGGCTCCCTGCACAGAAAGCTGGCCTTGAAGAAGAGATTTGATTAAGTCTGTGTGCCCTCAAACCAGATAGGGCAGGGCAAAAGCCCTGTGGCAGGAAGCCCTGGGGCTGGTCTAGACACGCCCCAGATTATTCTCCACTTTGGAAGGAGCATAAACACCAGCATCGTGTCCAAAAACATACCCAGTGTAGGAGGGCAGGTGACTCAGTGGGGGTAGAACACAGTCCTGCGAACGAAACCCAGTTTAGCAACTTCAGCTACCCTTGGTGAGTGGCTGAGGGCAGTGGTTCATCCACCTTCGTCAGCCCAGAGTAACACGCAAGCCAGCTCTGTGCTGAGCTCTTGCAGTGAGAAGGGAAAGTATTGTGTCAGAGCTGGGAGGCAGCCAGAACTCGGGGCACGAGAAAAGCCTGCACCTGCTTTGGCCGAAGCGGGGAGATAAGGACGCTGCTTTGTCCAGCAAGGGGAGAGCGCAAGCAGCACTAACCCAGCTGGGCTGGCGGATCCCAGCTGAGTGCCCCTCTAAGCCTGCATCCTCTCCTCCCTCCACCTTGTCCCATCCCGCAGGCTCTGCGGAGCCTTTACCTTGGATGGAGATGAGTACTTGAAGCAGGCTGGATTTACTGGTCCACCTTTCTGTCCCCTGAAACACACATACAAATGTGTTACAGGGCTGAAGCACCATCAGTTTGCTCTGGGATAATCGTTAGATGAAGTGAGGTCCTGGTTTCTCTGTGTTCCTGTCGCTAAGGCCCTGTGGCTCACAGCAGGAACGAGGGACTGACTCGACGAGCACAAGACATGCCAGTGTCTCGTCGTACCAACCCATTTCTCCATTATTTTTTGCCAGCACCACGCCCCATCAGGCCAGTTCTGCCTGGAACCGTATAACCATACACACCAGACACCAGTTGCAACCCCTCCCCAGCTGCCCCCTCGATCTACCTGCCCAAAACACAGCATTTCCCTGGCTCTGTTTACTCCAAGTCTCCAGCTGGACTTTGCACCACGCTACATGAACTGTCTGCAGCATGGCAGACGGGGACCCAGACCATGGGAGAACACCCCACACTGGTGCTGGTATTCCTGCGCTGTCCAACCTGATGCAGCCTGGCTGATCTGACCACGGGCTTCTCATCAGAAAGGACGGTCAAGAGCCAAATACTGTCCCAGAAGCAGCCAGTCTACACCAGTTACCTGCTCCAGACACCTACAGCAGAGCCCAAAGCCCAAGCACCCCCTGAGACCAGAAGTCACCCAGGACTCTTGGCCTGACAGGGAGATGCTTGTTCCAAAAGCAGCCCAGCACAACCACTGCTCCCCGTGGGCGGGCAGATGGGAGCGTTACCTTGCCTATCCATGTCCCCAGGAGGCTGACACACACTTTGCCGTTGTCGTACAGGTTGGGATTCAGTCTCCCACTGCACTGGGAGAGGTAGCGGAAGAGAGGCGGGACAGCAGGGTAGATGTTGGGGAGCTGGATATCAAAGAGAAAGAGGCCGTCTTCATAGGGCGTGCGCGTGGGGCCTTTGATAAGTGCTGAGAAGAGATCCTGTGGAGAGAGGTGACGTGAGCCGGGCACCCTGAACCGTCCTCTTACCTCAGCAGGGTTGTGTTAATAGAGGGAGAGGGGGGATGTGATTAACTCCGCCCTTACAAGAGTCAGCTCAAGCAACACAGCTCGGGGCACCTTCCCCCTAGAAGCTGCTCTTCTACTACATACAGCCGAAAGGCAGAGCGAGCCTTCAGACCTGCAGCAGGGCTTCGAGGACAGCCAGCAGCCCCTGAGCTGCTCACCAGTTAGCCCAGCGCCTCGCTGGGTGCCCGCCTGCCTTTCCGGCTCAACAGGACAGGCAGCCCAGCAGGCAAAGCACCCAAACGGGCTCCCAGCACCACAGAGCTCCTGCGGTCTGCCACGCTGCAGAGGCAGCCACAGCCGTTTAGGGGCATGACGGCCACACTTCACACACTGCTCACATTCCGGCAGCTCTAAAGCAGGGGATTAAGGCTAAGCAGGGAATTCACAGAAAGCAATCCGGATGCTGAGCCCAGCACAAACATTCAGGCACTTGCCATTCGATCCTCGAAGGTTTTAACCATGATGCCATCAGGCAGGGAGGTGGCCAGGAGAGCCATCTCTTTCCGCACAGTGCTAAAGAACTTCTTTGCTTCTGGGGGCTGGAACTCCATTTTCTTGAAGGCGTGGGTATCTGTGGGGCAAGGAGGAGAACAGCATTAAAGCCTGGAAACTGCCACAGGTTCCTTGCGGAGGCAGATCTATCCGTGTGTTAAAGCTGTAATTTGGAGGAGGAGAGTTGATTGGCTTTGGTGGGGAGCCAGGAGGCAGCCTAGAGATTCTTTGATTTCTCCCACACTGCACAGCAGCCACAACCTGCACCTCCTGTTCTCATGGTCCCACACAATACTGTCCCTGTGCCCCACAGGGAGCAAAGGACAAAGATAACTTTTTCTCTGCAGAACTCAAGCCCAGCTCCCTGTCTTTATTTATACACACCTGCAGCTTCAGCTCACTTTGGCCACTTTCTTTCGCAGGTCTGGCCCGGCTGGCTGGCGCGCCCAGCACCTCGGGCTCTGCTGTCACCAACGTTCCACACAAACAGATGCTCTTTCTTTATTTTTGGCTGATTAACATTGGCGCAAGTGAACAAGGACACTCACCCACCGAGGACACCCAGCACAAGCACACCAGCTGTTCCTGCTCTGCTTCTCAACCAATCCAACCCTGCAAAAAAAGCCTGAACAAACCCTGTAGCTTTCAAGAAAGTATCCGCAAAGCAGCTGATCTCCCACACCCTCCAAAGTTAGTCACCAACGTGGCAAAGGGGAAGCCCCCTCCTGTGGCCTGAGGAGTTAGTGGTGCCTGGAGATGCCATCTAAAAGCCAGGTCAGACTGTGCTACAGAAGCTGTCTTAGTTTCTCCTCTCTGGTTAAGAGGGCTAGGAAGAGAGGATACCCCCTCCCAAAGGCCTGGAAGCAAAGCTTTTGGAGAAAGAAACACTGCAGGACAGCAAGAGGAGCAGAGCATCCCGCGCTGGCCTGACCTGACACACCCACCTGGAGCATACTCCAGCACGGAGAAGACTTCTCCCTTGGCACTGGTGAAGGTGACTCCAGGCTTGCCGCCACTCTGCTGGCAGAGCACTGGTGTCTCACTGGGCCATTCCGACCTCACTGGTGTTTGCGCCTCTGCTTTTTCTTCTTTCTTCTCCGTTTCCACCATGGCTTCCATCTTCTCCTCCTCTGCAATAGCCACGTTATCCAAGGTCTTCTTTAGATTTTCCTGCAGCTTTTTAATATCATCCAAGAACTTCTTCTCCCGCGTGGGTTTTTCCAGCTCCACAGTTGGGGAGGTGGGAGAGCCAGTCAGCAGCTGCTCCACAGTCATGTTTTTCAGGCTTTCCAAGATCTTGATGGCCTCCTTCAGTTCCCGGAAGCTCTTTGGGGCTCCGTCCTTGCCAGCTTTCTCTGCAGCAAGATCTGCAACTGCCATAGCCACAGCTCCCTGGACTTGTTCCTCTACTTTTTTCACCTCCTCTGCTGCTGGCTCCTCAGGCTCTAACTCCTCAATTTTTGGGTGGTCATCTTCCATGAGGCCATTGTCTGTCTCCCAGCTGTCGCTTTCATCCTCCCACTCAGAAGATGCCCCGCTGGTGCTGCCGTCAACGGAATCATAGTCCGACTCCTCAATTTCTGATTCAATGTTGTATAAGTGCTAGAAGAGAGCAGAGTTACAAAAGACATCAGAGCAGTTAGGTTGAAGCACAGTTTTAGTTGGTTTTTCAGTGCAGGCAAGTCAGTTCTTCCCAGGAAAAGGGAGCCCCCAGCTATACAGGGTGGACTGTGTTTGATTTGAATAACGCACTCATCAGTGACTAGCACAGATTAGGTATTGGGGGAAAACGAGGGCAAGTTCTGGGTGGGCTGCAGCCACCTCCGTGGCCAGGATCCAGGCACCAGGAGAGCACACAGGTGCCAAACAGCTACCAGGACGCCCCAGGATTTCTGAACGCAGAGCTAGGTCAGAAGGTATTGGGCAGCATATGTGGAGGTGGTATTTCTGGTCCTGCTTCTGCACCAGCAACTGTGTTGGCACAGAGTCCTGGTTTGGCTGCCTCCACACTCTGTCTTTCCACAGAGACAATGCTGGAACCAGGAAAACATTCCCATACCAGCTTTCTTCTTCTGTGGCAAATTGTACTTGCCATCAGAGCCTTGCTAGGCTGCTTTGGCTGTTGTGTGTCACTACTGCTTAAAACTCAGCTGGGACAACGAAGCCTAATCCAAGTTGCTGAACAAGCTCTTACATAAAGCGCTTTCTTCCCCTCCACTATGGAAGCAGAACCCACGTATGCTTCATCTAGCCTCTCCCCTTATCATGTCTTTGCACGTGCTATGTCTCTCCTGAGCTCCCCTGCAGAGCTTCGGGACAAACGCCAGCTACCAGCCCCATCCCAGAAGCAGGGGTGCGAGAACAACTTTATAGGGCTGTGTTAGGAGTTACAAGATGGAGCTTTTTATCCACTGGCTTCTGACACTTGAATGGCAGCCCAAGAATCCTCTTAATCTTGCAAAATATGACCCCAGAGGCTAAAGCTCATGGACACTCAGTCATCTTGTCAAAACTCTGAACTGAACCAGCACTGTGTAGCCACTCCTGTGCCACCCAGAGACAGGCAGTCAGGAGAGGTTAGTTGGGTTCAACACAAGTGACTGCAGGCAGGGAAAGCCATCAAAAACCTCACTGCCCTCAAAGCTAATCCAAATCTGAGTCAGGAAGTTAATTAGCCAGTTATGCCATCTTTATTTTTAGAGCTGAGAGAAAGCACCCAGACAGCTTGTCTCTGGGCACACGGACAGGCATTGATAAATCAGTTTTACCAACTGATAATTCATGCTCCTGACATTTCCCCAACTCCCATAATTACGCAGACAAGCAGAATCGAAGGGACTGGCGTGACACAGCAGGAGCTGCTGCAGAGCCCCAGCACCGCAGTGCGAGAACAGCCCTTTGTGGAGCGCGCATCAGACCTCTGATTGTGCCCGTGATCCAAGCACATGTGACAACAGGGGGAAGGGAGACAGCAGCCTGCTTTGTAACGCTCTAGTCCACTGCCATAGTGCAGGCATTGACTATTCTACTGTAATTAATGCAGAGCTGCTTGCTTTAAAAAGAAATCTTGATCGAGTCCTTTCTGCTCACGAATGCGACTCTGCAGCAGAGGCAGTGGTGTTCTCTGCCACGGTGATGGAGATGGGACCCTACAGAAGCAGGTCTTCTCTTTAGGCTGTCTGCTTTAATTTGAGGCCACAAGCAGAAAAAGCATGGGATGAAACTGTACGCGGAGCAGTGCATAAGATTACAAGACAGTACAACACAGAAGATAAATCAGGGGGTTAAGTGGATTAGCAGTGTGGCTGTATCTCTGTTTTTAAGCTTGCACTCAACCCTTTTCCCTCCCTGTTCTGGGAAGAGAACTGGGTCTGATCCCTAGGTTGGCTAAGGTGACAACTTGTGGCTCTAATCCAGCTTCTGGAGGAGCTTCTTTAGCTAAAGAAAACACTATGGAGCCATTTCACAAGCAAGACAGAATAAGCCATCACCTTTCGGCAGTGCTTTAGCAATGCAGCAAACCAGGGCTCAAGTCAGAACTGATGGCCCCTGAGCTCTGCAACGCCCTGGGCCAAGGGGCAGGTGCTGGAAGGCAGGAGCAGAGCTCTGAACACGCAGTGCAGCATGTGAAGAGAGCGACAGTCTGCTCATACCACCTTATTCTCCATATTCAAGAGCAGTGATGAACAGTTAGTTCTCCTCCTTACAAGGGAAGGATTTTCTTGCGCTAAGGGAAGTGGGAAGCCACCCTACCACGTGGGAAGGCAGCAATTAATCGAGCAAGATTCCCTTACAGAGTGAATCTCTCTGCACCCAGGGTTTAAAACCAAGACTTGTCACTCAGCTAAGAATTACAGGGATATAGCAAGCTGGCACAGGACTCACCTGAGGCAGAATGATAGTCTTGGAGTTATCAGCCCACACCACTTCCACTTTACTGCTGACATCCACACGAGCCACCTGTCCAACCGAAGGCTGTGGAAACAAGAGCAATTTGTCAGTCCTTTTTCTCTCCCAGTTTGAAACACAGATACTCCCCAGTTGCAGAACCACCTAGAGCAATGCTTGCAGCCTGCTGCAGAAGCATGAGGGGCCCTGAGGTCTCATGCCAAGGGGGAGAAGAATCCTACAGATGGGTTTCCATGAGAAACCCTACAACACTGCCACAGAGACGGGGAAAATTCCCCCCACACCCCCTGGAAGGAGAGGACCAGGAGCACTGGTCTGATAGCAGATCTTGTCTTGCTCGGGACAAAGGGCAGTGCAGGGCTGGGGCTGTGCCAGTGCCAGCAAGGGGACAGGAGCGTCCCCTGCATGGGGCTGCCCTCTAGTGGGGTGCCATCGCCAGCCCCACGCTCTCACACCCAGCAGCTTCTCCCAGCAGAGAGGGTGCAGGCATGAACAGACAAGTCATGGCTGGCACAGGGTGTGCACAGTCAAGGGTTATTTAGGTCAGCCGAGCAAGATCGGAGTGTTTCATGCTGCTGAAACTAGAACCGCAGTGAGAGCCCCTCTACACCTTTTAGCCTCATTTCAGGGCAGTCTCAAAAGCTGGAGGTCTTCCCTTCCAGTAAGGAAGCCTGTTTCCTAGCAAAGAGTGTCCTTTACAATATAAATGGTTCCCTCTACCTCCCCTGGAGGTTAGACAGCTCAAAATTAATATGTACAAAATAACTCAGATGAAAACCAGAACGCCAGTCTTCTGTTTCCAAGTGAAACTGGTTTAATGACAAACCCACCTTCACTCTTGCTCAGGAGCCCAGAGAGTATCCTCATACTGGAGGTGACTCTGAAATCCTAAGCAAGAGTTTTACTCAACACCCTCAGGCATATGTTCAGTTCTTGTCTCATCCTCCTTCTGGCTTTGCTATAGACTCTTTCACCATGGTCAAAGGATTTCAAGGTCACATCTCCACCAGACTTGCAGATTTGATGTTACTCATGACAGCAGGGGACACAGACACAAACACTAGCAAGCGAGGGAGTTCAGGATGCCCATGGGCCAGAGGTTCTCCTGCTGACCCTCCCAAGCATCTCACACACTAATACCTGGTGACAACCTGGTCACGTAACTGTGCCCAGACCTACCTCGTCTTCCTTAGCTGTGGCTCCGTCCGAGTTGCCAATGCGAATCACAATGTCAGTAGTGCGGAAGCGAAAGTCTGGATGATCAGCAATATCATACACACTCACATCCTCCTCCTCCCCGATCAGCTGCATTGGAGACAGAACGTGAACACATCAGCCCCAGGAGGCTGCACTGACCTTCAGAGCACACCTTAAAACTTGGAAGTACTTTGCGTTATATTTTCTCAATTTTCCATTGCTCCAACAGCCTGCAAGGAGCTGCTGATGTCCCTTATGTCCCTTCTTGTCACCCCATCCTTAGCACATCAATCAAGGCACAACAATGAAAGGACACAGATATTCTGTCTCATCTGCTCACCTTCACCTTTACTTCTGGTTCCATAGCACTACAAGCACAGACATGCAAGAACAACGTTTTATTCCCTCCTGAACACCCGGATTTCTCAGAGCAGCTCACTGGGGCCCAAAGGGTTGGTTTACTTTGAAACAATTCAAGGCTACAGGAAGTGTCTGACAGAACACTTGACAATTAATGGGAAACATTTCTTGTTTGATTCCTCCTGCAGGAAGAAAGTCAGGAGCCCACAGGTAACGAGAAACAGGTGAAGCGGAGCACAGCCCCAGGCCAGACCGATGTTCTGCTGCTGGAGGTAAAGGGCTCTGCTGAGTTATGGCAGTGTGGTCTCCCGTCCTAAGGCAGAAAGCAGTACACCGGTTTGTGTGGTCCCTCTCTTGTCTCCAGTCAGACTGTACACTATCAAGACTGTAAAATATAACGTTCCCACAAGCTCTGAGAAAAAGGTATTGGGCTGCCTGGAGGCCATAGTGCTTAGCAGAGGCGAGCAGGACAACATGCAATAGAATTGATTCTCCTTCCACGAACTAGCAGAAACATGGGGAGGAAAAATGCATACAGCGACCTGTGACAACTTCAGCAAACATCTTAGTCCACACCGGAGCCTGACATTGACTAAGGGATATAAATCCTCTGCTTGGTCTTTGCTGCCTTGCAGACATCTACAAATACGAAGCGACACCACCTCTAGCTAAGCCTCCCAGGCCCAAAAGCACATCCCCAAGCACAAACTGCTCCGCAGAGCTGACTCCCAGGCTTGTCTTTATCTGTGAAGCTTGTGCTATTTTGTGGCTGCTTTCTGGGGCACTGGCTCCTGCACTTACCTCCACATCATCTCCGCTGGACTTCAACTTGAACCACTTCACCACGCAGGTACGGCCAATATGGTCACCAGACTGCACAACTCCATACAACCCGGGGTCCTGGGAGCTCTGAGCTTTTGGTTGCGGTGGTAGGGAAGAGAATAGACAAGTTAAGAGAAGGAGCACAGATTTGCACAACTGAGGCTGTCAGCTCCCAAGCTCTCACGGCTGAAACCTTCCATTTGTGAATGGCATGAGGAGAAAGAGTTCTTCCTACACAGTCAAAACTGTGCTCAGCTACAATTCACATTTTCATGGGGCATGGAGTGATGATAGAGTAAGATCACATTGTATTGGACCAGGTGAACGCATTCACTTTGGAGCACTATCACCAAGAGAAAATACGCTGTCACCTCAATGCCCTGCTCTCCAAACTAGCCCTGCACCAAGGCCATCAGAATTTCTGGACAGGCTGGCGAACAGCTCCCTAAGAGCAGCCCCGGCTGTCAAGCTCCTCATCCAGAAACATGCCACTCACACCAGCTTGTTCCTATGGAAGAATGGACTGGACAGAGGTGGAAGGCAGGCAGGAATACATGTGTGTATGAACGCATCGGGGATCCAACAGCACCAAAGCTGGGCCTTGACCACCCCTCTTGGCCTGGCCTGGTATCCAGACATCTTTCGGATTTCTCTGGCTGACAAGGATCCACCCCCTGGCATCCTTAACAGGGGGATGCAAGGAACCGCAGCCATCCCAGACTACTTGAAGAGTATGTTTGACAGAGGAATGCTGATTCCCAGAGGCCAAACTAGAACGGTAGAGCTGGAGCTGATGGATAACTCCCATTTCCACAAACTACGCCTAACCCACAGAACCAGTCAGACTATTACTCATCAGAAATGGCCATGCAAAACAGCATCTGTTTTTGCTAAGCCAGCCTTCTCTCTTCCCAGCCTGACATTATCTTGTGCTCTCCACTGCGGACGGGCTACCCCTGCTAGAAAAGATTCCATATCAAAACTGCAAGTCTTTTTGAACTTGCGTTGTGACCCTCACTAGCACCACCAACTGGTTCGGTGAAGAAAAGGGGTGAAAAGATGCCTCTGCATCCCAAAACCCTCTAAGAAAAAACGGAGGCTCACGACAGACAAGCCATAGAGAAAGCAGCCTGTGGTGAGCTGTTTATTTCTCCCCTTGTTCTGCAAGAGAGCTCTTTCAAGGAGAAGGTGGGTCACCTCTACTCTACAGAAATACCGAGAATCCTAGCGTTGCTCCTTGGCATTTATTCCTCCCACACCTTGTCTGCTGTCATAGTTCAGCTTTGCTATTTAAAGAATGGTTCTCTGCTGACACCTGTATTAAGTCACACTGAATCACAGTTTCTTCCTGTTTGGCTCTTGTGCCCACCTCAGGTGAGGACTACTAACAGCTATTGTACATTAGGAGATCCGGACTGACGAGTACTTTGCAATTAAGAGCATGTTTGCTCCCTGAGGAGAGGGTTGTTTTGACACCCAATACCTCTTTTGTCCACCACAAAATCCCCAGGGCAGAACTCATTGTTGTCCAGATGATGGACTGGAATCAGCTCGTTGGAGCGAATGTTTGTCTCCACGGTGCCATCCTGCCACATCACATCAGCTGAAGTCATTGTGGTCACCACTTCTACGGCAACCCTGGGAACACAGAAAGGCAACGAGTTACCAGAGGGAACGCATGTGAGCACCAGAACGTGATGCTGCCAACATCAGGAATCACGATGGATTCAGCAACACAGCAACTCAAAGGTACACGTATCAGCAGGCTGGGAAGCCAGTCAGGAACTCCCCCTCTAGTCCCAGCAGAAGCAGGCTTTGTTTTGACGGGTTCTCAATCACTGCAGATGTTACATTGCTGCAAGTCTACGTGAAGAGGACTCACTTTCCAGGGAACTGATGCTGAGCTCAGTTTATTCCTAGAGGAGCGTATTAACACCTACTAGCACCCACTTTCTACCCCTGACAGAGGAATGACAGGAGCTTCAAATACTCAGAAACTTAAGATCATCTCCACTGAAGCACCTTCTAGCTGGCAGGTGTGAGGAGTCTTTGAAGCTAAAGGAGCATGGGACTGGAAGGGAAAGATAAAGCAGCATCACTTCAGCCCTGCCAGGAAGGAAAAATAAAGACAACACATTGAATGTGGGTAAAGCAAAAGGATTTTGTTTAAAAGAGACAAGTCTCCTTCCCAGCTGTTCAAACACACACATGTGTCCCTGCAGCTCAGAAATGGAACCCAAGCACGCAACAATGGACCACATGCTGGCACTCTGCTGTGGAGCTTGACAGAGCTGCTTGAAGAGACAAGATGCTTGGAGGCAAAAGGCACAGAGCTGCTGTCTAGATGCACTCTAGGAGCCCTCCACCATTTTCCTGTCTCCTACAGCACAGAACAAGTTGGATCCCGTGCTGGTTTGTCTTTCTTTGGCTGGCTGGCCCTTCCAGTCATAACACAAGTGCTGCATTTATGTTGGTTTCAAGTCAAACCATGAAAAAGATACAACACGCAAAAATACAACTGTTTTCTTCCAGTGCTGTTTTTATAAATGTCAGAAAAAAATTAAGTAGAAATAATGCAAAGCTTCTAGTAGGTCCAGCACTCAATAGCAGAAATTGCCAGAGAAGGAAATCTGTAACAGACCAAGTGTGGTGGGTGATGTCCAACAGATGGTTCCAGGGGGAAGGGGGAGCATGTGCAGCTGAGGGTGGGACAGGGAAAGGCTGGTCACCCAAGGAACAGATACAGTCCTGTCTGCAGTGCAGTTTATGCTGCTTCACAAATAAAACCCACAACTTGGCATTAGTAAGAATCCCTGCATATCCTCACTGAAAACCAACCAGAGGTCTGTGCGCTACCTGGAGAGCTGCGGCAGGTCACTGAACGATGGTGAAGCCACAGGCTGAGTTGGCTCTCTGCAGTCAGAGCTGCCCCTGAGCTGACACACCAGGTCTGGTCACCAGCTGCAGCAAGCTCAGCCACTTGGCACTTCTCAGCAGCGCCTGGCAGAACACCTACAGACATCTCACCAGCTTCCTCTGAATATTCAAATAGCGAGGACCCCTCACGCTGAGCCGTGACCAGCTGCCACAGACACCCTTTAAGGCACCAGCTGCAGTCCCGCGTTCTGTGCTGAAAAAGCCTCTATTTCTTATTCTCTGTGACATGGTCGTCACTGCAAAGTGTCCCAGCATCTGAACTCTGCATTTCCTTGTGTCCAGCACAGGAGTCTCTCGGTGTTGTCACAGGGCTTCCTCCCCGCTGCCAGTATGGTGCGGAAAGCTACCAGGTTTACTGGCTAAGCTCTCCTTTACAAACTTCAGTGAAGCAGAGACACTCAGCAAGGAGGCGAGGGGTGAATCGGGAATCAGTTCCCAGGAACTGTAACACAACTGCCACAACAATTTTTAATTTCACTTCAGCACTGCACCGCTGAGGTTTGTAACCTTCAAATACAATTTCTCTAAACTCCACAACGACTAAAGGAACAGCTCTCCTTGCATACCTAAAGAAAAAGTGAATTAAGTTCATGGCATTCTCAAACCACTGGATTCCTTGAATGCCAATAATGTCATTTTCTGGGAGGATTCTTGACTAGTTCATTTCTGACCCAGGGTCTGTGTACAACTAAGCAGCCCAGGGAAGCCAGCAAGACAGGCTGGCCAGTTGTCGGGTGTCTTTGCATCCTCCGGAAACAGCTTAAACAGTCTCAAGTTGGGTGAAGGGTAACAGCTGCTGAGATCCAGTTTTATCTAGAAATGGGCAGATAGATGCAATCCTCCCTCTCCCACACTACTGCAATCAACCTCTCCAAGGCTCTCAAGGAGCGCACTTTGTTCATTAAAAAACCCAATAAAAAGTACACTGCTGGCAAAGAGTTGCAGATTCCTCTCCAGCGCAGGGTAAGGACCACTGCAGTGCCAGCCCCTGCCAGCACAGCCCTCTGTGCTGGTCCGGAGACAGCTCACCGCAGATGAGCCATCCACTCCTGCTAGCATGGTCCATCCTCGGCCTCTCTGCAGAGGCTGCCAATGAGGTAACCAATTAGTGCCATGTCTAAGCTGCAGGATCTTTATTCACCTGTCTGTCTCTCAGCACACAGAGCCTAGCCCAGCACAGCTATTCTGTCGATGCCCTGAGGCACAGCTGAAATGGAATCGCATCGGTGTCACGTCACGTGGCCCCAGTCTCATCAGAAGCTGGACTGAGCCCAAGCTGATTTCACAAGGGCCACTGCACAGTCATCAAAGATAACCGCTGTTAGTTACTGCCAAGCGGGGCCCTAAGATGAGGCACACACCATCACCCTCCACCCAGGCTGAGGAGGGAGTTTACATCTGAGGACTTTGATGAGGGAGATTTTGGCAAGAATATCTGGATTTGGAAATCCAACTCACCTGTCTCCTGGTTTGAATTCTCGTGAAATCTTGGTCTTCTTCTTCTTGTGCTTCCGCTTCAAGTTTTTGATAGAAAGAGGGATGCTCTTCTTGCGGCCGGTGCCACTGCCACTGTGGGATGAGGCAGTGGAGCTAGCAGAGGAGGTGACCGAGCTAGTGTCATCGGTGTCATCGGCTGCCTCATCGTCAGCATCTTGCTCCATGGACTGAAGCCGGTAGTCGGACGACCCTTCATCTTTCAGCAGAAAGGGAGGCTGCTGCTGTCGTGCTGCTGCTCCTCTCTCCTTCCCTGTTTCTTCAGACTGCTCCTCCTTTCTCTCCCCAGGACTTGGTGTGCTGTTGGAAGAGTCATCCAGCTCACACTTTGATCCAGACTTCAGCTCTTCTGATTTTTGCTCAGCAGCTGCAGCAGACTCTTTGTCAGGGGCTTCGCTGGTACCCTGAGACTCCGGGGAGCATGACATGATCTTCACTATCTGCTTCTTCAGCAGCCGCCTCACCTAGAGAAAGCAGACCTGGGTCAGACAATATGCCTGTACGCTCAGCAAGTTGCCACCCAGGAGTGGTTGGCTTTGTACACAGAGAACAGCCCCCGCACATCTCACCTGCACCACAGCATTCTGCAAACCAGCATCTCACCACTGCTCTACTCAGGAGCAGCACTGGGCCAGTCCAAGGAAAGGGAGCTTTGCTCCTGAAGGCTATTTTAAGCATGTTCTGAATTTTTTGTTTTGGAAGGTCACAAGAGCCTGCACAAGTTAATCTATGTAACAGACACAGCTATGCAGGGAGGTCACCTGCACTGATATCCTGTTGTTCTAGGAACACCGCTGCTCCACAGCCAGCACGCAGAAACCAGAGCGGGCTCCTCGGCCCAGGAAGCAGAGACTGCTTTCTTGTCCCACTGCGGCACGGAAACAACATATGTCTAACAGTGCCGGCTGACAGAGCACACAGCTCTGACACAGCCTGACCCCTGTGAGGCGACGCCTCTGCGTTTGAGGTCCTGTTCGTGTTCTCTGGTGGCATTAGCAGCACGCTTTGCCCAGTGCAGCCAGACTGTTGCACAAGGTGACTTCGCTGCTGGCAACGAGCAGCCAGTGCTCTTTACAACCACCACTTCAGGAGTCACATTTCAGACCACATGACTGCCAGGAAGATTTCTGCTTTAAAAGCCACAGTGACCAGAAAAGTCTAGAGAAGTCAATGCCTCTCTTGACCCCTCAACTCACCTTTTTGGCAACTGATCCTTCACCCAGGACACAGTTCCTCTCGGGGCATTCACAGGTGATTTTTGCAGGTTCCACTTTGTCCGGGAACACATAGAGGCACCTTTCCCCAAGCTGCCTTTGGGCATGGTCAAAGCACCCCAGACGCTTTACCCTGGTAGAACAGGAGAACATCCATGAGCAAAGAGCAAAAGCAGTAACTGAACCTAGCAGAGACCAGGGCATTTGCAAGGCTGGCATGACCTCACACCATCGGCACTTCTCCTGGGGTGGCAGAAGCTAACCCCACACCAAATCTTTTCCAGACACAAAATTCTAAAGGAGTGGGAAACTCACCAGGGACTGGGAGCGGATACAAAGGGTTTGGGTGGGACACCAGTCAGTCCTCTCCCTCTGGCTCCCCCTCCCAGGGCCAGCTGCCAAGAGACATTTGAAGTTGGTGCTGGTATTTATTTGCTGTCATCTGAGAGCTGCTCTCCTCCAGCTTACGAGCTTGGGGCAGGAACCACACTGCATTGTGCTATTACTCCTCTGACTTACTCTTGAGTTTTGTCCAGCCCATTTTTGCAGCTGCAGCCTGCAGAGGGCACCAGATGCTCCCTCAGCACCAGCCCCGGTCCAGGGCAGGGCCCTGCAGGAGCTGCCTCCTGCACACACACACACACACACACACACACACACACACACACACACACACACACACACACACTGCTGAAAGAGGCAGCTGGCTCCAGACACCAGCGGAAGGATGAGGGAAGGAGACACCACTTTCCTTGATGCACTTGTCTGCTGGAGAGTACTTGTAGAGAACTGGTGAGAGGCTAGCCCCTGTGTTGGTAACTCAAGTGTCTGCTAAACTAATTTGGAAGCTATTCCCTCACATTTTGGAAGCTTTGGAATATGCAGGCATACAACAAGGAAAAAACCCACTGCAAACAGCAGTGTTGTGTCTAATCAGTTGCTGGACATGTCGCCCACAGTTTGTGCAGGCCCTGGGAGTGAAGAGATTTTCAGCTGATCTTACCTGGACAGGTTCTCCTGGCTGATTATGGAGGGAGGAGGGCTTACACTGTCAGTACCTCCAGGACAGAAGCTTTTAGTGATCCAAGTAACCTTTAGTTCCACCACCTGTACCTACAATGCAAAGACAGAGAAGGCACTTTAATTTTTCAGAGGCTTTCCCAGACCAGATGTCCAGGAGCCGAACATTTACATGCAGGGAAGCAGCAACAGCCATGTGCAGTTTCACCACATCCAGGACACTTACAGTGCTCCCAAAGCATGGCTCTTGGCAACACCCAGAGCCTCACAGATTAACTTCAAGACAGACGACACCTGGCTTGGGGAGGAAGCTATAGCAGACACCAATCAGTGGTCCCATGTCACAGAGACACGCTAACGGACTTGGAGCTGCTCCCTCTCTCAGCAAAGAGCCCACAATGGTTTTGCCTTTTTGGATAGCATGCACCATTGAGTTTCAATAGAAGAGGTGATTCTAATTCCCTAGGGATCAGTGCTGGCCTCTAAGCGTACTGGCAGGTAATCACCTTACAGCATGCCGGCAGGGACCCTTGGGAGGAAAAGCCTAACCATGCTCAAAAGTCCCATCAGTTCACAACAAGGAATCTGTTCCCTCAGAAGAACACAGCCACAGTGCATTTGCTCTTGGATGGTTACCATAGCAAGCTGACTCTGCTCCAAAACACCAGCCAGGGACCCTTCTGTGCAGAAGGTGGCCATGTGTCAGCTTGTCAGGCCTTACCTCTTCCACCACCACTCTGAACTTGCTCTTTGTGCTCAGAACAGGCTTCACACCTGAGAGCCACTGCACACTGGAGAAGACTTTAGAAGGCCCGATGAGGACTTGTCCAGGATAAAAGCCATATGAATCATCAAAGAAGAGACCCTGTGGGGGAAAAAAAACACCAGCATAAAGGACTTCAGATTCAAGATTCCAGCATTTCTCTTCTCTGATTTGTGATCAGCAAGATTAACCATAAAGGTAAAGTCTGCAAGGTGTCCATCTCCTAAAGCTCATTCCTCTCCCAAACTCAGCCCAGCAGTTCCTATAGCAACCTGCGCTGTCACACATCCTAACAGGACTGACTCCGTGGGGGAGAAGCAAAGGTGCTTGCAGGAAACAAAAGATGCATACTTTCACACAGATGTTCTCAACAGCAAGGGAGTCAAGGTGGGCTGAGTCCTCGGCAAGGACACCCATCTCTTTCCCATGCTCTAATTCAGGCATCTACAGCTTTCAGAGCCAGAGGATGCTGGCTTTCACTGCTCTGCTCATCAAATTAAGTTTGCATTATTCCTGTCTTAGGTGGATTAGTTAATATGACAGTTCTTTGAAAATAAAACAGGATGGTAAACACAACAATTGCTCTCCTAGAGCTCTTTCCCACTGATGCGCTGAAGATTCAGAATGTGGAGGCGGACAGAGCAGTTTAGGATAGATAAAATACTGAGCACAAAACTGCACCAAGTCTTGTAATTTGTCAGAAGGGATAAGAGCAGCGCAGTAAGATCCAAGTCAGGTAAGCACCAAACAGGCAGCAATTCCACGCATGGAACCAAGAATAACGCTGGAGACTACTCACGTTTCAGACCAAATGACAAGTCTCCAGAGGACTACATGCACTTTATAGGCAGTCTGGCTCAAATCAAAGTATCTCAAAATTGGCTAACCAGAAGCTGGATGCTGCTACAACAGCCATTTAGCAAGGGGAAAACACACTGCACAACCCAGAGCAGCAGAAACTAAGATAATGGAGAACCTCTAGCAACAGACCATTCCTTTTCTGTAAAAAGGAGAAAACCACAGCAGCACATCCTATCCAATGATATTCTGTTAATGCTTCAAGAAACGGGCATAAAATTTTAACAAAAGTGCAGTTTTAGATCAAAGGGGCCTTTGCTTTGAAGACTGGGAAGGATAGGGGCTAAGAATCACAGGCCATTCTCAGCCAGCTTCCAGTACTGCTGCAAGGGGTGCAGCGAGGCCCCGCTGATGCTGTTTGGAAGAACAACCGTCATCAGGTGAAGGTGAGAGAGGTTAGATCCCATCAGCTCACGGGGAACTCTACGTTTTACCCAAAAGTGAACAAAACCTTCCCCACCATGTGATTTGGAAAATGCCTGTATGGTGGCAGGTCTCCATTCAGGGAACGTGATGGACTACAATAACAAGAGCCACAGCATTTTACGTGATCTGGAAACATGCTTCTAGCAGGACCCCTTTTAAACAACATGCCCTTTTCCAGAAGGGGACCAATTCTGAAAGCATGAAATGGAGCAAGAGCCTTTTCAAGCCTGTACAGCTATAACGAGCAGACTGTGAACTGCCTCGACATCGGCAGTCTGACTACATGTTGTGCCAGTAGTCTGCAAAGAAAGCAGCTGGATGTACTAATTGTAACACCTCCCCAAAACCTGCTCTTTGCTAACATTACCTTGAAGCTACACCCTGTTACACTTCAAGTGAAGATCTAGTGAAGTTTCTCAGCTGTGATGCATCGTTTAATTTTTAGGACTATAAGTACCTGCAGTTTTGCCTTCTCCCTCCCTCCTGCACAAAATGCTTACGAGCTGAAGAGATCAGACAGACTCTCAGAAGAACCAGAAGCTCACCGAGTCGCTGACGTGAGGACAAACGTCATACAGCTTGGCTCCATCTTCTGTGCTCATAGAACACCTGCAAAACAGACCAGAGACCCAGTGACACTTCCAGAGCCATCCCCCTCCAAAGCAAGCAGCAGCACACCAGCTGTCGCTGCCTGAGCGGGGCTGGCCACATGGCCAGCAGGGTAGCACTGAGCCTTTACCGTCCGGAGCAGAACGGGTTATAGACGCACGATAAAGTGCTGCCTGGTATCTAGAGGTTCCATTCAGCACATTAAAAAGATAATGAAGCAATATGCAGGGCGCTGGGCAAGATTTGTCTGCTGCGAAGGTCCCATTTGTCATTCACACTGCTGATGGAACCTAAACACAATTTGGGGACACTTGCTTCAGCAACAGCTTCATTTCCAGAGCAAGTTCTGGTGGAATTTCAAATGATTCATTAGGAAGAGGCTTTGACAACAGTTACCTCATTGTACGTAGCTATGCAGGAGCTGTAACAGCAAGCAAGGTTTGAAATTGCACCAGTAAGTGCAGGAGATAGATAGAAGCGTGGTTATTTTTCACTCCCAGTTTAACATATGCACACAAGCCTTCCAGTCTGAGTTACTCGAACTCCAAAACAAAATCACAGACACATCCGCCAGTCGCCTGTTACAGCTCTCACGTTACTTCTCCTAGACTCAGAGCTGGATGCAGGATTGGGGGTTCAGTTTTGTTTTTTTTTTTTTTTTTTTTTAAAACATCGATGTCGACACTCAATTCACAAGCCAGGTGAGTTATCCCCCAGCTGCCAGGCCCACAAGCCTCTTGGGGCTCCACTGGTTCCTTCCTTTCCTTGCATCAATAAAAAAGTTTGCTGGGCAAAGTCAGCCTCACTGAAAGAATGAACGTAGTGAATCTATACGGGTTTAGCTGGCACGTAACTGTCCAACATGCACAAGGAAGAAAATTCAGATCCTTCTGCTGGCTTTGCAGAAATAAGTTAACCAGATATTTGCTCCAATATCTCTGGTGAAATCTCTCTAGAGATAGAGGACTTTGGATTGTTTTCATTAAAAAACCCATTCCTATACCAGCTGCAAATAGCAGTGAAAAAGCCAAGCTGTTCAATCTTGGGCTGCCTTTTCATCTTTGATAAAATCCACTAGACTGCAAGTTTCTACGCTATCACAGAGCTTTTTTAAAGGCAAGAATCCTCCCTGCATTTCAGTGAAGTCACGTTTTCCTGC
>NW_010411535.1:34482-38680 GCF_000710305.1 Buceros rhinoceros silvestris | reverse complement strand
GGTCTGGAATAGCAATCCGTCTTAAACAGCTACTTTTCCAGAGGAGAAGCACAGTTTAAAGGCCAACATGCTTTAGTTCTGGAGCACTGATCTGCCGGGCTCAAAAATTTCACCCTTCCAACCACAGCTTCTCCAGAGGGTGAGCAATGAATCTCAATGTTGTCAGTGAAAGATGTATATTCTTCTTTTACATCTGAAGGCAACACAAGTAGATGACTTATCAGCATGTGCATGAAGGCCATACTGTTTCCAGCTCTCCTAACATAGATCAGCATGGTGACAGCCAACAGGGACAGTCCTCAACAGCAAGACAGGTAGTACCTGGCTCCATTGGAAAGCTTGAGGATGACCTGGTTCTTCAAGTCGTAGACCTTGCCCAGCCAGCAGTCATAGGCTATGTAGTCACCATACATGAAAGGCTAAGAAAACAGGAAACAAAACCTTGTAAACATCAACCCCTGTACTTTGAGCCATCAAGTAAGTCCTCACACAATGCAGCCTAGAGAGCAATCTCACAGGGACCTATGGCAGCAGCTGCAGACCTCGCTGTAAACTGCAAGTAAGGTAAATCCCAGAGTTTGCTTGACAGTCAGCACACAGCCTGAATTCTCCTGTTAAACAGCTCAGGCTTTCTCCAGGAATTTTTCTCTTGGATCTTAAACTTAAGTGTCCTGTTCAAGAGGTGGTCTGCAAAGTAGAGCTATACTCACACTTGCTTTCAGTTAATACTAACAGTCAGTTTTTACCACTGAGACTGATTTTCCATCCCAGAGAAGCTTGTATCCCACTGCCTCCCACAGGCTGTTTCCTGAGGGGGTTTTGTGACACTCCTGCTCTTCATTCCCAAATTATCTTTTTGTCAGAGGCAAAAGAATGATGAAATCCTCTCCTGCTGGGTCTCTGGACATCACCTACCCACTCGAGGGAGAACCAGATACATTTCAGATATGAACAGAAAGATGCTTGACTCTTCTCAGCATTTTTATAGCCTGTTTAAACAGTAACAATACTGCAGCTCAAAAGCTCTGTGCCACTGCCATGGGGCTGCCCCAATCAGGTTGTCACAGCAGCCCCTCTCGATGAAGAAGTTCTCACACAATTTACCATCAACCTAGCCCTTCAAGGCAATTTGGTCTCAGCAATCAGATCATCAGATCAGATCAGCAATCATATTTCTGTGATCAGAAACACAGAACAGATGGGGAGATGAGGTGATGCTGCATCATCATCTTCCAAGGAGGATGCTTGCACGAAGTTTAAAATTAAACCAAACTACCTCCCTCCAAACCACCGAGCTCTGGCTCCCACATGTATTTTGGCTGTGTTCTCACCCAGATATGTTGCAGGTCTTTGCTGTTGACAGGATAGAGGATGCAGTTGGTTCCCACCAGCTTCACAGCACACTCTATGTTGACATCAATTACAGTTCCACACTGGCTGTCCTGAAAACAAAAGAGAAGACATGTTTATCACCTAGGGAAGGTCCTACCTATACAAGTATATGCTCTGTGTGCACACTGGAAGTGGACACAAGTAAACTTTCAAGAATAAACCCGTTCTTGCCCTTCAGGCCCTCATTCTGAAGTGCATTTCACATGACTTTAAGACAACTCAGAAGGTGAGATCACTATTAAAGACCTGTAGTGTTTTCTTAGTTAAAATTTGCTGCTAAAGTAGCAGCCCAGACACTCCTGCATCTGGTCAAACAAGACCACACTATGTCAGGCGATTAGTAGTTACTTGCTGTAAAATCTGCCTGTCTCCTTGGTCTACTCAACCGAGCAGATCTCTGCAGGTACTGTCTTGAGTCAGCAAAGGCAGGCATAGAACATCAACCCCAGAACAAGAGAGAGATTCTATAAAGCTGTGACTTCTCATGTCGAGTTTCATTTGCAGGACATTATAAACGGCCTCCACTTGCTGCCACACTAAAAAAAAAAAACCTGGCACCTTTAGTCAGATTTCAAGGTTTCAAGCCAGATCATTTACAGTTGGTCCAATTACAAGATGGTTGTCATTATCTCCCTCACTTTTTAGCAAAGTTTTAATCATTTTTGTCCCCAAGAAAATAATGCATGCTGTCAAGAGTCTTCTGGGGGTAGACTGGCAGGGAGCACACAATATGCACTTTGCTCACACATATGGTGGAGGCCTGTGAGGAAGGGCTGCTAACCCAAACACTGTCAAAAGTGGCAGCTGCCCTGGCCTCCTGACAGCTGGGACAATCGATACTCTTATTTATTAAAGACCACAAGTCCATTATAAAAGCTGACTGAGGGCCAGCATGACAAACTCCCTGGTATCAACAACTTCTGAAGCTGTCCTTATCTCAAACATGAAGGTCTCTGCTCAGGACTTGAGCAAAACACTGGAAGGGCTTATAACCTTGGAGAAGCAGATTTGTTTGCTTGTCCATTTATAAACATGCTATTCTTCCAACCACGTTAAACATTTATTCAAGACTTTTACCCAGAGCCCTGGGCAGCCCCTCCAGGAGTTTGCTGGTGCTCAACTCATCCAGTCTCATCTCGGGGACTAGTAGGTAGAGCAAAGACCCATTACAGACCCCTGCAGTCCAGGGTAATTTCTGGACGGATTGCTCAGCCTGTTTGGGTGCCTTGCTTTCCACCTGCCTGCTGCAAGCCCTCTTCCTCATATCACACAAACCCTGTGCTTCACATCCCCCAGCTCCAGAGAAGGTGGCCATGAGGAGAGTGGGTCCTGCCCCATGCGTTGTCCATGCAGAACTGTGCCAGCATGGCCAGGAGGGCTGGGAGAGCCAGGCTGGCAGAGCCCAGAGCACTGGGGGCTCATTCCCTCCTGCAGCTCCACATACCACTCCCATTTCTTTCTAGAAAGGCTGGGAAGCAAATGGAGCCTTTCCTGGCTCTAGCTCCATTGTGACAGGCAGCAGCTAGAGCCTAATGGCATTGCAGCCTGCACAGGCTGCCAGGAAAGAGTCCAGCAGAGCTCTGCCTCTCACCTGAAAGGGTTTACCAGGTTCACAGCAGCTGCTGCCAGCATGATTCGAGCCATTGGATGAGCAAGGGCTCTGCGAAGTGGCACCTGCTCAACAATCCGACAGCTTCTGCAGGCTACTGCACAGACACTGACCCTGCTCTTCCTCCAGATTAAGCTACGTTAAGTTTGCCCAGTCCATCCTCTGCGCTTGCTTCGCAGTTTAGGCCCTGTGTTTTCAGATTTAGTCAGAACCAAAACTCTCAGGAAACCAATTCCTTGCCCTACACTGAGCATTTCAGAACCACTTTTTCCTTCATCAGTAGCCAACATGACAGCAGCTCTGAGACACAATACAATCCAACACCTGCGGCTTCTGTGGATCACCTTGTCTCTGGGCCTAAACCCCTTCCTTTTATTGATGGTAAAAGAATAACAAGCAACAAAACCAGGACTGGGGCAACTGATGTACACCAACACCCTCTGCCCAATCTAAGTGACATTTTCCCCATGGGGAAGGTGCTGCACCACCCTACAAGCCTGCCTCCCACCTCACACAGCTGGGTGCTGTTAGCCAAGCTTGCTTCCTCCAGTGCTTGAGCGAGCACAGAGCACTGCCCACGGTTAATACAGCAAAGATCAATGCTGTGAGTAGCCCCAGAAGCTACCGGGCTTGAGTCACAGCTCTCCTCCCTCACCTGCCACTGAACCTCTGTTTATGATGAGTTTGTTTATGCCACTGTCACATGAAACATTAGCCTGCCACAGGGGAGGCAGATTTGCAGACTGAGGGGTTCTGTTGAATCACTCCGAGAGATTATAGCAGCACCCAGCAATGCAGTCCCAGAGCGAGATGTCGCCAGCTTGTCTCTTGTCTTCCAGGGCAGGGCTACAGCCAGAGTACGGCTCCCCACCAGCCTGCTCGAATACAGCTGTGATCCTGTAACTGCCCCATCCTGTTCATTAGATGCTCCCATTAAAGGAGGGGCCAAATGAAATGAGCTGACATTTCACAGTTCTGTTACAAAAATCGACTTCCATCAGCCCCAGATCCAGCAGAACTGGAGAAGACAAGTGACTGGTCTTCCTTGGAAGATTGATGGGTTCAAGCCCTACTCACACCAGAATTCAGTTCACTCCCTAGACTTTCTTCCTGCTGCTTCTGGTACCCTGACAGCATGCACCACACTGGAGATACTGAAATATTTAAGCCATGAATGGATGGAGAAGTGACTCTCTT
>NW_010411535.1:31468-34383 GCF_000710305.1 Buceros rhinoceros silvestris | reverse complement strand
ATCAAAGACAAGCTTTAAGGCAGACCAGCAAGCTCCCACCTGAGAGCAGCAGCTCAGCAAGCTGCTGCTGATGCAGGCCTCAACACTGTATCTTCTATCTCCCTCCCTTCTGCTCCTTCCCTCAACCTCTCATCCAGCTGGATTAGACTTACAGGCCCAACTGCATTCAGAGCCAATGATCTCACTTTATGCATTACCCCCTGAAGCAGTCTTTCCCCACACTGGGTGCTCGATGAGAAGCACATGAATTTGAGTCAGCTCTCTCCGAGAGGAACACAGGGTTTAGAGTCCTTCCCGCTCAAGGTTAAAAGCAAGCCCTGAGAGAGTGCAGTGAATACAGAACAAGTTCCACATTGTGCATTTGCCAGGCCAACTGGTGCAGGGCAACCATCCCACATCCTGAATTTGGCAGGCTGATGCTTGCAGATTTTCTATTTTAAATGCTCTTGTAATTTTTGGAATACATCTGATTAACAAGCGAAGGTTTTCTTTGGGATAGAAGAGGTCTATTGTTTCATCTACCTCTGACATTTAAAACATACTCGAGGTAAGGTGAAGAATATAAGGAATAAGTACATAAGTATAGAGAGCAGGAATTGAGTTATACCCTCACCATTCCATCAATTTAAAAAAAAAAATGAAGTTATCAGCCACTAGTATAAGTGGTCAAGCACAGACCAGTGTTTAAACATGCAAAGGATTATAAATGAGCATGCAAAACAGCTACTGGGTAACGCATCTACCGATACACATGCAGCAAGCCAGAAAAGCCAATTTCTGCTCAGATGAGTATGGAAATTGCAAACAAAAGCAGTACAACCATGTTTGCCAAGAGGAGAACAACTTGCTTCCCTGAAAGCTTCAAATGACTTGAAGATGCATTGGAGAACAAACAGGGGTGAGGCAGGGCTCTCAGAGAGCACCTCTCTGAGCAAGCGGGATATCCTACAGAGCCCAGCTGTGCCAGCTACAGCCGATGCTTCAGTCTGCTGGGTGTCGATTGTTCTGCATTGAAACGCCTGCATAAAACTGCAGTTTCACTACAATTTGTCGACCCCAAATTTCCATTTCAAACAACAATTACATTTCTTACAGAAATACTTTGTTTCAGCATTTTTCAAATTACCCTTCAAGTTTTTTCTCCCTTTTCTTCTCTTTGGAACACCGTGAAAAAGGGGTGAGTTTATATTTTTCCCTAATTGACAAAAAAAAAGGCTTTATTGAGAAAAACCAAAACACCCAGGTCCATCCCTGCACCAGGCTGCACAGCATGTGGTGCAAGCGCAGCAGCCAGGGGCCAGCTGCCTGCTTCAGCACAGCCTCGGTAGCCATGTTGCTGGAAGCAAGTCAAGAGAAGACACAGGCAGGCACACGGCAGGCCAGATGGCTCAGGGTTATAGGTTAGGCAAGAGCAACGGCAAGAAACTGCCGACCTAGCTAAGCGCCTGAAGAGACCACATCTCATCTGATAACTGATACTGAACAACTTTCCCAGAATTTCCTACACAAAACAAATCCACGCATCTCTGATAAGAACAAATGCTGCACAACTGGGACTTAAAATAGTAACCAGAAAGGGTAAAGGGAATGATGACGGACTGAGAAGCAGCTTGCTCTGTCGACCTAGCTGTGTCAGATGCTTCAGCAGTGTTGGGATCTGCTGTATTTCTGGGAGAAATTGCACAAGATGGTGCTCGCTGTGGATTGAGGAGTCTCCCTGGAAGTATTTCCTCCAAATTCTCTATCACAGCCCACCAAAAGGCACAGAGGGGTAACATGACCTGCCTCTGCTCCAGCCTCCCCGTTAGGGAGAGCCAGCCCACACTCTCCACATCTCAGAATGGATTGATTTAAAACTCAAAGGCTGGCAGGGTAGACAAGCTTGTCTCATTACCTGACATTAGCAGGCGCACTTGCTGAGGAGACCTTTGCAGATATGCAACAGCAGAGAGGCAGCCTTATCAGCATTTCATTTTCAAAGGATGCCGCTAGATCTATCAAACGCACTAAAAATAGAACATGCTCAAAGCATTTCTGTTCAGCTCCATTCAGGCAATTTGGCAAGTCTCAGAAATCCATGCAGCGGTATCACAATCAAAAAGGGACAAAGGAAAAAGCACTTACGCTGGAGCTCATATGTCTGACCACATCTCGAGGGACCACCGAGCGGTCTTCAAGCTTCAGCTAAGGGGAGAGAGAGAAAAACACTGAATTTAGTGACCCCAGGTAATACTTAGAAATAACACAACAGATAGAAACACGCAGTATCCCAACCCTCCAGACTGGGAAGGTTTTCAGCAGAGGATGCTGAGGCACTTCCATGCGCAGAGTTAACCCCTTTGGCACATTCACAAAATCCATTTCGCAGATCCGAAACAGAGCGACCAAGCGATCCATCTGTGACTGTGCTCTAAGTCCGCAGACACATCAAAAAGGGTGCAGACATTCTGACTCGTTCATTGCTCCAAGCCCCCCCCCCTTCCTCTGTCTGCATCACGCACCATTTCCTACCCGCACCCAGTCTCTGTGCTGGGGATGACAGAAGACGCAGGAAGAAGCACATCGCACCACAGTTCCGTGTCTCATCCCCCATGCTTTCCACCCAAGATACCCCCAAATAGCTGTGGAAATCTGGTTTGGCCTGCAACATTTTAAGCAAGGTACTGTACAGTGAGAAGTCTTAGCTGGTGGGGAAATTGGTGCTAAAGTCACTGCAGCAAGCACTTGCCTTGGGTAAAAAAGGAAAAGAAATGGCTGTTGCTGCACTTAGTAACGCCCAGTTCCATGCAGGTAACACAAAATATCACCAAGAGCACAGAAAAAAAAAAAAATCAAAGCTCTGCTCATATCCAGCTCCTGCCGAAACACTGGCTGGCAAAGAGCCGGGGCACGCAAACCACGACATGGACAAACAC
>NW_010411535.1:27735-31417 GCF_000710305.1 Buceros rhinoceros silvestris | reverse complement strand
GAAACACTGGCTGGCAAAGAGCTGGTGCTGGCAACACAAGATGTGGCTAGACCATCACGACATACTCTGCATCAGTTCGCACAGAGTGGTGGGCACCAGGAGTCATTACTGGTATGGGCAGGTATCACTTGATGAATCTCCAGCGGTTACTGGGCAGTTTACTAAGTGATGTGGTCCTTCACCGAGCTGTTTCAATGACCCAACACTACCTGCAGGCTACTTGGCCAAGCTCAAACCTCCAAAATGCAGTAGCTGTCGAACATGCACTAAAATCCTGTCCCAAGTGTACTAACAGGGAGGCCACCAGACCGAGCTCCAATTTCAGGGTTGCTCAGCCTCACAGTAACGCAGCTGATTTCCTTCTGCAGAACAGGGAGGAGCCTCACCCGCATTTCAGTGGTCAAGAACACCTCATTCTGAGCTCTGCAGAAGCACTAATTACACAGCATGCGTTTTGGGAAGCACCACATGAACGCAGCGCTGGGGACAGAGCCTCTTTCACATCTCCCTTTCGGACTCTCCCCCTCCCTCCACTGCTGCATTTGTTGCTTTCCCTTGTCGATCCCCAGCCCGGTGCTTTGTCAGCATCTCATCCTAACCCACGCCCTGGCTTACAGCTTGCTTTACTAATTTAGACATAAATCCATAATCCAAGGAGCGGGTCCGGAATCAAACCAAAGCACCCAAGTATTTATTGCCTTCATGACGGCATGTTTCAGTAAGAGGAAGAGAGGCAGCCAACTCGGCTTTTAGACCCAGCTTCTGGAGCCTTAACTCCAAAGTCGGAAACCTGAAGCCTCCCACAGCCCATTTCCATATTGTGGAAGTGTTTTCATTGCCTCCCACATCCTACCAGGGTATATAGATAGATACCTATTTTTATACAGCTTTCTAAAATTATTTGTTAAAGTAGCATACAGAGAGCCTCTCGACATCCAGAACCGGGCAGCAACGTTCACATTCCAGTAAGTACTCGAGCGTGAGCAGCAGTTTGCGTATTTTAACCGGAGTTCCTGCAGAGCTCCAAGTGTATAGTGGTATTTTTATTTCAATATGCATTAGGGCAATTGAATCTCTGACACCTGGTGTTTAAATCGATTATGTTTCAATATACCATTGAGCCACACCACTCCGTTCCGTATTAAACAGCACCTGAAGAACCCAGACTGACAATCCCACCTGGCTGAGGAAATATCTGAGTGTTACTCAACTCTGGTAAATCATGAGAGTTGTAAATGAGGAATTTCCCCATTTTTTTGATCCCTTCTGAAGAACGTAATCATGCGATTTCTTCCCAAAGCGAGGCATGCAACTTTCTCTGCAGAAGGACTACATTTAATCTATTTTCAGATCTATTGATTTTTAAAGGTGGCACAACTATTTCCAGCTTCATGTGCCAGACCTACCTGCCTCGGTTGCTAGGATAAGCAAGTCTAGGAGTAGGCAGGATGCCAGCACTAACAATAAATACTTAGCAGGTCTGTTGTCGCACAGAAGACTGTCAAAACTCAGAGGCAGCCCGAGTGGCTGTTGATGAACACGTGGCAGTTCAGTCATCTCTCCTCTCGTCTATTATACCCAGCGCAATGTGTCCAACAGCCAAAGGCCAGCCCCTTGCTCGGCAGCGAGGGCATACAATATTGGAGCAGCATGTTTAAAATAGGTACTTACAGCTCTGTGGCTCTATATACTTCTGTGAAAGTCAGTATTAGCATGACAAGTTTTATGTTCTAGCCATGTGCCTTGATAATAGCCCCAAGAATGAGAAATACCAGTTTCCCAGAGATGCTCTCAGCTAGTCCTGCACTCCTGCACATCAAACAGAGCTCAACATCCTCCCAACACCTCAAACACAGGCTTGTTTTGTGCTGCCTTTTTAAAAAATAAATTCTCATTTGTGTATGTCAAATACAGCAAACCAAAGCCACCCATCGCTGCACATACGTTTAACCCAGGCAAAAAGGGATGACCCCCACCCACCCACCAGAAGCCAGTTTTGTTGGTTAATGCCCTGACAGCAAGAAGTGGCAGAACAGCTCTGGCACCCATTTATTTCCTCCGGTATTCAGATGCTCTCTTGGTGCTCAGCACTGAACCAATGCCTGAGCTCCTTGGTAGATCTACTGGTCAAAAGGTCCCTGCACCGAACAACCCAAGAACAGAAGCCAGGGGACAACCTTAACACCAGAGTTTTCTTCTGCATTTACAGGCTGAATGCACCTACATGCTGTGATTTGCTGTTCAGTCTCAAACACGCACCTTTTGCACAGGCTCCCTCAGCAGCTTTCCAAGGAGATGAGCTGAGCTGACTACTCAGCAGACCTTGCAGGTTCAACCCACACTTGGACACCAGGAAGGACAGGAGACCTTGTCACTGACTTATCACTGCCCAAGGCTGAGCTTACAGTTCCTTGATCTTCAGCACCTGCTGACACCAGGACTTGGGAGCACACCTTCTGCCTGGATCAGCCATGCTTTTACAACAGCCTGTCTGCTCAGCTACCCAGGCTATGGCAGACAACACCTGATCCAGCACAAAGCTTGCCAATACCAACTTAAACTGTTAAAGATCACGCTTGGTCAGTGTTGTCTCATAACTGCAATGTCTCACCAGTGAAGTTTGCTCAAGGGTGCTAGTGTGATCTCGCAGCCTCCACCTCCACCACAATCACTGTGGTGAGGAGAACACCGGTTTCTAACCTGATTTTTATCCTCCAAAACAAGAGCTCTGGGAATAAGCACATAAGGATGGAGGATAACAAGCAGCATACACCCACCCTCCCATGGTAACTGCTTATAAAAATGAGAATACAAGGCACTGCAAAAAACTGGAGGAAAGCACAGTGCCAGAGATGAAACTCTGTACATTTACCTTAACTGCCATATGATGGTTGAGATGTTTATCTAAGAGCCAGGAGTGAACCGTCTATCGTGGAAGTTGCTCCTGCCATGAGTTAAGCAAAGACTTGGCTAGAGCGGTCACCACCAGGAGGGCAGGGAAGCCAGGCTTTGACCTGCACAGACCTGCTACCGCTATTCCTCCACCTCACACAGCCCAGCACCTTCCTCATGTGTCTTGTGTAACTGCTCTCATTTAAACCTCTGCTCCCAGGCTCTCCTCCTACATTTGCAAACAAAAAAAGTGAAAAAGAAAAAAGAACTTGCAATTTTATAAAGTCTGTCTTGTAGGGATGGTGAGTGTCTCTGTGGGATTAAAAGGTAGTGTGAGGGCAAAAATAACAAATAATGCCTTTTGGATGTATTATCATTCTATGGTTTCCTCCTGAAATACTATACACAGAAAACACGTCACACCTGTCTTCCCTCTGCCAATGGACAAGTGTTGTGATGGAGGAGAGATGGACAGAAATCAGACACCTAGTTCAAGCTTAACAGTTAGGATTTCAGTCTGACATGTATCGAGGTTTGTTTAAGCTGCGTTGGAGAGTGCTCTGGGCATTCAACTGGCTGAATCTGTTCTGGAGTTAAAAATTAATCCCCTCTCTGGGACACCCCTCCAGGTCACCAACTCCCGCTGTCAGGGTCGACAAGCCCCACGTTTGTATAGCTGTTTTGAAGGGACAGTAGCTATGTGTTAGCCTGGAAGTTGTCATGGAAACTTGCAGCATCAACAGTCAGAGGAAAAAGAAAAACCACAAGTTAAGGGCAAACCGTAGGGAAA